>NC_057782.1:8736012-8823232 GCF_014825855.1 Bombus pyrosoma
AAAAAAAAAAAAAAAAAAAAAAAAAAAAAAAGTAGAAGAAACAGGCTCTTAGGCAAAATACAAGGTATACGCAGTTTTGTAAAAAGCAGAGGGAGAAAGGTGCGACGAAGGACGAACGTTGAATTGGCAGTAAATCGGGTGCAGTTTTAATTGACAGGAATGTTTAGCGGTAATGAACGCAAGGTGGAAGGAGTCGGAATAAATTGGAGATAGGAAGAGGACAGCTGGTACGATGGCAACGGGAACGAGAACGGCAACGGCAACGGCAACGGCGACCGACAATGTTAGTGGCAGTGGTGACGGTGGCGGTGGCGGCAACGGCAGCAACGACGGCAGCTACGACGGCAGCATCGGTAGCAGGAACGGCAGAAGAAGAACAGCGCAGCGCCAGGACCGCGACTAGATAGAGACACAGCGGCAGGAGCATAAACATCCCGGTGGCGGCAGTGGTGGTGGCGGCGACGTCGGCGGCGGCGGTGACGGCGGTGGTGGCGGAGGCGGCGGGGGCAGCGCGCACGTTCCACACCGTGGGCGTCGCCATCGAGTTCCTACCACAACGGCAGGGGTGTTCTATGACGCTATAGATCATGCGGGCTCCGCCTGGTAGGCGGGCACAACCTGGTAGTTGGTACGCCAATGCTCTTTTCCCCTCGGCTCCGCCAACCTTGGCAGCGCCGCCACCGGTGCCCGCCAAAACGATCTCCGCTCACCAACTATCTATAGCCTGACGAACTCGTATCCTTCGACCTCCTTCCGATTCTTTTCCAACTCAAATCTTCGCCCCGAATTATCGTAAAATATTCCCGGACGGGGGTAACGTTCGTCCTTACTACAGTGACGGATCGAAACCTTTCGAGGAATCGAGGACTTTCCCGAAAAACAGACACGATCATAACTGCGATACCCTGGCCTCCGAACTTGTAAAACGATCGCCTTTCTCGTTCCTTCGTGGAAAGAGGTTTACGCTTTTTCGAGATTCGGAATAGGAAAATGGATAGGCTAGTTCCGAAACACCGATTCGCTGTGCCAACCGTACGCTTCGCGAGGTAGAAGTGTTCCAAGCTGTGGCACTTTCTGTTGTGAAGAATCGTTAGGTATGTATTTGTGTATATCGGAAGGGTTAAAACGGTCAGAGATTTGAGACGGACTATTACTGTTAGACGGTGGCAAAAGGTTTGCGTTACGTGGAAGTCTCGATGTCGTTAGAATGCAATCCTCGGGCACGTTAGTCGATTTCATATCGATACGTCGATTTTGTTTGCAGTTACACACGCATCGATATCGAGTCACGTTATTAATATCGCTTCAACGTTAAATCGAAAACGAATCGTTTTTACATATATGTATTCAAAGTTATTGTCATTATATGTACTATTATTAGCGTTTCAATGCGTCTATCTTTCGTTTTTTTTTCAATCTGTCAAACGTTCTTATCCACGTTATATGAGTTCTAGAAATACGATGGAATATACGACGAAGTAGAACGACGACGTTCGTTCAACTTTTGAGGTTAGCTTCGAAGATTCCTCGATATCGATTTAATCGCAAAGTGCAAACGAATTCGCGATAAAATATACGGTACTTTGATAAGAGGCAATTATTACGACGCACTCACCGAACTCTGCGTGAAGATCAGCGATCTGAAAGGGTTGAAATTGTCGAGAAACTCGTAGGTGTGGCTCCGTGACGCCGTAGTACGATGGCAAGCTACATCGTGAGGCAGCGCCTCTAGCGGCGGAAACAAAAGTCACTCGTACAGAGCGGTTCTCCCCTCTCGCGGTTTGGAGCGGGGCCGAGGTGGTTAGGGACCCCGCCTCCTTTCTCGACCATCTCTTACGCGCGCGAGCGCAACGTCAGTCCCTCGGGCCCATCGACGAACTTTCGTCGCACCTTTCCGGTCATTCGCGAATCGTTGCTCTTTTTTTTTTCAACGAAATAGTGGTCGCATAGCGAGATAAAGGAAAACGCGTTTGTGGCAATGTGCGATCACGTTGAAGCAGTGAGTGCATCCAGCGACGTGGAGTGGTTGTCATTGCGCCGCCGCTAACCTCTCTACCAGCCCCTTGGCCGTTATTGCCGCGGTGTCGAATCGACAAGTAGCCGAAGAAAACCGACGGTTGCGGAGAATCGTCTCTCTGATTTCGTCCGTCTATCCGTGTGTACGTTTTCCGCCTGCACCGCGCGAACCTCTCGTTTTTGTCTCCATTTTGTCACTGGCGTCGCGTCGACTATTCGATTCGACTGTAACTTTCGATAATCGTTCGGTTTTCCGCGAGTCGCGTATCGGTCGGTAAGGTGAACGCGGACGCGAACGCGAGTATACAGCGTGGAAGAAGTGAAAAAAGAAGTCGGCGAAGAGAGGGCAAGAGGCAAAGCATAGCAAGGAAGAGCTGGCAAGCGAGGAAACGAGAACGAGTGGAGGAGACGAGAGGGAAAGAGGACTACTACTCCTGGGGCCCCCCACCACGCGGGCTGCCGCCGCGACGCCAGTCCGTAGTCAGTCAGCGCTGGACCGCCGCCCGCTCGATTTCGCGATCCACGAACGACGGTAGCCACCACTTCCACCTCCACCTCCTCCTCCACCTCCGCTTCTTTTCTCTTTACCTTGCTCACGTTCTTGCCCTCTACCCCTGCATTCTTTCTCGCTCTGTCCCACGCTCCTCCTTTTTTTTTTATTTTACCTTCTTCGTTTCTCTCTTCATCGATATCCATCCGCGTTTCTTCTTCGTCTCTCTCTCTCTTTCTCTCTCTCTCTCTCTCTTTCACTCGCTTCATCTTTATCTTTCTCAGCACTTTTCGCGATCCTCTTCTCTTTCTGTTCCTCTTTTCCACCCTTGCGCTTTCAATCGGTCTCCGAGGTATACACACTCAGAAACGAGCACGCACACAGATGCGATCGCGTATCGGTTTCTCCCCTTGTTTCTCTTGCTCTTTTCCATTTTCCTCTGTCGAGCGAGCTTTCGCTAGCTCCGTACGTACGAACGTAAGTACGTACGGCGGAGTGTCGTGCGCGCGTCCCGAGTGGATGCAAGGCGTCGTCGCGAGGCACACGTCCCGATAGATAAGTTATCGCGCGATCGTCGAAATTCTAGATCCTCCAGCGGAGGATCGGATTTCGCGCAGCAACGGCTCGTTCCTCCGTCTTCGAGATCCGCGCGTCCCGATCTTCTTCTTTCATCGTCGCCGTTGCAACTTTTCGAAAGACGCGCAAAGTGAACCCGCGAGTATCCGCCAGTGACACGAAGTCGGTCGACGATAACGCGTGAACACGTTCATAGTGCGGAGCCGACGTTCGTTTCGTGCCGTTTCTTCCTCGATGATACACGCGGAGGAACGAACGATCGCTTTCCGATCGTTTTGGTGTCTCCCTCGCGACGCGCAACTTCCAGAAGACGCCACGTTTCTCACGTTTGTCCTTGGATCTTCCGTAGGTGCGGCATACCCGACGTTCTCGTAACCTTCGTTCGAGCAAGCGTTCCTGCATTTTCAAACAGTGAAGTATACCGCAAGTTGCAAAAAAGTCGTGCCTCGTGCCTCGATCTTCCTCGATTGCGATACGGCAGTGATGTACACACGATAATAATCACCCTTGGTGATCGCAAGATTCAGATCGAGAGTGAGTCGATAGCGTATGGATCAGGAAACTTGGCGACTTTCTGGCCTGTTCAAGTGTAAACAGTGCGCGACATTCCGTGAATCTAACTACAATAGCGAAACTAGAAAATATTCTCCTCGTATACGATCTAGCCGATAATAGTTGCGTTCTTCGTGGTTACGTAGTAGTGTACACGGGCACCGATATAGGTGCGGTTTCCTCGTAAGAGAAAGAAACAAATCGGAGGACGAGAATGACACCGATCGTCGATGCATCGATCGCAACAACGAAACGATCTATGGAAATCGCGATGAGGTAGTGCTCGTTGCGTAGGCGCGTGTGGGTGACTGTAGTGCATAGAAAAAGGGAAACTTGGAACAGTTTCCCGCGGAAGATCTACGCCGGATCTTCGAGTGAGATCGCGACACACGACCGTCACATGTTTGGGTTCCGATCGACTGCGTTTAACGAGCCAAGACCTGGAGGCCACAGAGAGAATCGAGCATCCCCGAAGGACGCAGATGCCCCGAAGGAAACAGCACGCTCCGCAACGTATGAAATGTAAGTGAAATGTTTCTTCGTATCGTATCCTTATCGGCGAGAAAGGGCGCCGAAACGATGAACTCTGACCAGCTGAGAAAATAAATTCTCAACGTAGATAGCGTTAGGGTGTCGATAGTTTCGTAAAGAAAAAAAAAAAAAAAAAGAAAAAGAGAGAAAAATTCCGTGAAAGCAAAAGGCACGTTGTCTCGAGGAAAAGTTTGAAAACGTCCAGTTTCGATGTTCGTTCGTTGTTATTTTCCTGCGTGGTGTACGCGAGACCACGTGGAAGCACGTCGCTCTATAGTACTACGAGTCGGTTTTCCGAGTAATTTCACGCGCGTATTCGTCCTCTGGGTAAAACGACATTTTTCTCACGACCAGGAAAGCTCGCTAATGAAGAAATAAATTTCATCGATTCCAGACGTTCCTCGTTTTCTTCGATTCCGTAATCGACCGCGCTGTATTATTTATTCCCGTGACGCGTCTAAATTATTTTATCGAGTTGTTCGCGACGCATACGTTAAACATCTTTACGCATCGGTTAATCTAAACTGACTATAAAGTCGGAGGAAAATTTTATCTTGACTCGTAGTATGCCGTTCGTTGAAATTATAACGTTAAATCCGTCCCTCTCGTCCTCCGGTATCTAAGGAGTTTCGAACGTATCCGTTTGCACGGAAACAACGTAAATTATCTCGCGTGTAGCGAACAGGCATGCGAGCGTAATACCCTTGCAAATCTTCATTTTCTTTTACGAAACGATCATCGAATAGTACCGAAACCGCTCAAAGTAATAATCCTCCTTTATAAATTACCGTTCTTTACGTGACATTTATGTACGGTGTACGTATATACGACAAGATTCTAACGGACGATTAATTCATAAAGTTTGAGAATGTTTTTCTGAAACAAACAAAGACACGATACAGTGTGTGCGTGCGTGTGACAAAGAAGAAGAAGAGAAGAAAAAAAAAATCTCGCTATAAAATGAAAGCAGAGCCGACGAAATTTCGTGGGCGCTGGTAGAAAAACAGCCGTCAAACGGCTAGTGGATTCGTGGGTTTGAATGCTCGACGCGCGCCATGCTGCTTTTCCCACGTGGGGAGCCATGAGGCGTAAACAAACTCGCCCCTGGTGGAGGACGCCATCTTGGTGAAGTTCTGCCGGAAACATTTACAATTCACTCAACTTGCCCTACCGAAACTCGGCCAAGCGCCGATAAATCTCGTTGTGCGCGCGCGCGGATACACGCCGCGTACATAAATCCACGGCAGTCTACGGAGTTTCGGCGCCGTAAACGCCACAGTTTTTCGCCAGCTTCCGTGGTGCCAGGGCTTCCGAGCGAATTCACCTTTCGATGACGTTTTTCCCCCCGAATTCTCCGCCACGCACCGCGTCTCTTCTTCGTCCAACGTACGCGGATCTGTTCATCGCGCATCGGTTCATCGAAATTCCATGAATCTTAGTCGTCGAATTTCCATTCTCTCGCTGTTTCGTCCCGCTTCGGTATAAGTTTCGGCGGATAAAAGTCTAAAGACACGAGACCTGTCGTATTTTTTCTCTTTTCTTCTCTCTCTCTCTCTCTCTCTCTTTCTCTCTGTCTATCTTTTTTCTAACAGCTGCGTAAACAAATACGAAAATACGAAGGAAAAGGCAAATATGAAGGAAGCACACGGAGTACGATGAAGCCGTCAGCGAAAGTAGGCGCGAATAGATTAAGAAACGACAAAATATACTGTGGCATTCGAGTCGTGCGGCGTCGTAGCTCGAGCTAATTTCTCCGTTTAATTTACGATGTCCCGGTGAAAGGAGCCGAGAAATACGCCGATCCGTAGGAATCGATCTCTCGTCTATCGAGTCGGCCATCGAGCGTACGATCGCTACTCCGAGGAAGTTAATTAGCAGTATATTATTACGAAAAGATTGCCGTTGGATGTCGTTGCTGTCGCGCGGGCAACATTTTTGGTAAAATTATAGCCGGACGAAACGATGGGTTACGTGGACGATCGTCGTAAAAAGTGGAAAAGTCGAAACCGGGAAGGGAATGGAGATTGGCAAGCAGACTCGTAGTCAAATTTCTGCGCTCGCGTAAGCTTCGATCGAACGATAAGCGGATCGTTTAAAGTAATCGGTTGTGGAAAGCTCGCATTATTTATTGGCGCTCTTTTCGACTGGAGGAACGACGGGTGATTCAAGATCGCGTTAGTCTAACGCGTTGGCTATTTATCAGAAAATTCGTAGCTGGCGCAACAGGTGCAGTTTCAAGGCATCTTCTCTTCTTAATGTCCGAAAAAGTAAACTCGTGGGTAATTCGATCTGGAGCGGCGCTTTCGATCGAGTCGCGTTACATCGTGCGAACGGCAGGAAAAGAAGCGACGATGCGTTTTAAAGCCGAAAGCGTAGTTGCTCGCCACGCGATCGTTCACCCTGAGAATCGCCGATAACGTCGTGACCTTCTTAATATTCGTCCGACGACGAGTAACGTCGTCGATGGGTGGGAGAGGGGATCGAACGAATCTTCGGAGAAGAGAAGGCTCGATAGCGGCGCGCTAATTATAAAGCGTCGCTCGAATAGCTTCAGAGGACACGATCGAGTTGGCCAGCGTTCCCGTGCGTTTCTCCGCGACTCCGTGATCCACGGCTCCATTCATAAAGCAGGAAGAGTGCTTTAAGTTGGCGCACGCGCATCCTAACGGCCGTCGTCCGTCTTCGCTACCAGATATTTTCGGCGGTCCGGAATTATAAAGCCAGCGCGGTACTATATGGTTTCATCCGAAACGCCACGAGACTCGTCGCGAGATTCCGCGCAACCGAATGAAAATGATCGATTCGACGACAGACGGACCACGCGTATTCAAAGCCAAACTTCTCCCGTTTCGATTATATTTAGAAACGGCTGTTTGTCGTTCGGTAATAGCCGTCTCTTTTTCTCCATTCGACATACGCAGAGACGGAAATCGAGCGAATCGCTGACGTTCGAAAATTGTGTGTTTCTAGGTCGTCGATTGTTTCTTTTAAAGACGAAAATCTCGGGCAAACAAAAAGAAGACGAAGCGTATACCTGCGGGAGGTTTGCGAAACGTGGCGCAAAAAAATTTACGATGGTTTCTAACGTCCTGGAAGGGCGTGCGTTGCGCACTTCTGCCATATACCTGCTTCCTCTCACAAGAAGAAATTTCCCTGTCTATCGTAGTAGAGAAACCCTTGGTGACCCGTGGCGAACGACGCCTATTGCGTAAAACTTTCACCTCAAACAATGCCGACGCATTTTTCGGCCTCCAAGCCTCACTCCTCCGTTGCCATAAATCCTTCAACCCTGTGGAAAAAGCATGGCTGTGTCCTTTGCTCGTGTCAGGCTTGGGTCGACGCGGAAACCAGGCACCCGCATAAGTTGCGCGACTAAACACGGAAAACCCTCCCCGACGCTTTATCGTCCGTCCTTCGAAACACATCCGGAAGAGGCATGGGAATTGGCCTGTATGGATCGATGATGGGAAAGTTCGCGGCCCGAGAACGTCGGTTCGTTTCCAAGAGATTGGCCGATACGCGTCGTCGATACATCGACGCCAAATGCTCGATCGTTCTCGATGCCTAACGAATTAGCCATGCATGAAAGACCGGAGTTCGGGGTTTCCGCGTGCAGCGTATGCAAACCAGCTTTCTAATCTGCTTTCGTTATTTCCGGCGATCGTGATTCACTCGCGATATCGCATCGACGAGCAAATATCCCAAAAAACGATATATATCTGGACAAATGAGATCACGCGAAAGAGCTTGACCGTTCTCGCTTCGTTGTCGGCTTTTCGCGGCAAACATATTTCTCGAACAACGCGCGTGTTTACTTCTATATGCGAACAGCGAACGAACAGAACGAACGACAGTTTCCTTCGCCGAATAAAGTCCTGCCTCTCGCGAAAACAGATATTTTTATTAGGCACGCCTGTCGTTTAATCCCTTGCGATGTTTCGATGCAGCGACCGATTCGTTTGGAGGGGCGCGGTCCACGTACGACCTACGTACGTGTATCGCACTATATCGTTTGGAATCGCGCGTTTAGAGTTTGGCGTAGTGCGAAAATTTAGCCTCAACGAAACGTAGAATAGTCGCGCTACTTGTCACGTTTTCCTACGATTTCGTCTTCGTAAAACGTACAGCAGCTGACTTATTCGAATATAATCGTCGTAGCGCGTCACCCAGCCACAGAAGAGCAAAAGTTCGATCGCGTTCTCTTAACGCGAGATTGGAGTCGACGACAGCGTAGCCATCGTCGATATTCTCATTCGGAATGAATCATTTAACGCGAAGAGAGTTTTCATCGCGTTAAGCTCGAACGGGAACGCGCGCGCCCGGTTTCGCGTCCTCTCACCCTATTTTCGATGCTCGTAAAACCGGCGTCGCTGTATCCGACTGATCCGTCTCCCGATTTATACCGAGAGACGCAGCGACGAGTCGCTGCTCGGGACTAGCGCCTGCAGCCGGATCTTTCTCCGCGCCATTCTCTAAGCGGTGCTAATAAATTAGCCGGAGAAAAAGACGGCGGTACGACAGATGCCCGATGGCTGCCATAAAGGAGCTGGTAGAGACGCTCGCGGGTGGTGGAAGCACATCAAAGCGTATCCGTACCGACTCGATGCAGTACCGTTGTTTTATGTTTACCAGGGGATTTGTTGCTCCTCTCCGTTTGCCTGACAAACACCCGAGTGAGTTATATATCGCCGGTTCATACTCTCGAATAAATTCGCGATACTCTTGCAGTCATTCTTACAAAGAGGAACAACAGGCCGACTCCAGTTCATTCAACAACGACGAGAATCGGACGAATTATTAATTTCTTTCGCCTCGTCGACGCAAAGGAGAAGACGAGAGAGAGAGAGAGAGAGAGAAAATTATAGAGAAAATTGTCGTTGGACGTTGCCGTTGAAGTATCAGAGTGTTGGTAGAAGCGGTATTCTTACGAATTCCTTTTCCGATTCTCTTTACCACTTGGGCGTTGATCGGGCAACGGAGAACGCAACGGCGTGTCCTCGTAGCGACGACACGGCGTGCCACTCGAAAACGAACTACCGCTGCAGCGCTTGGCGTCGAACGTGCCGGCACGCTTAAGTGACTTTCGGTGTTTGGCCTTTGCACGCGGCGAGAGTGTTTTGCCTTTGCGACAACGTTCGCTTTGCGGCTATGCTCGCGAACCAACCACCAGGCGGAGGCGGCAGTGCGTTTGACCTCTCGTTTCTCCTTCTCCTGTCCGCTCGTTCCTCTCGAGCACACACCGTACGCTCCTCCTGCCGCCCCTGACTTTTCTTTCCCTTTGCGGCCTCCCTCGGGCTACCTGTGCCGTGCTCGCTTTCCCGCACCGATAACTAAATCGTCGCGTTGCGTTGCTCGAGACGATCGTAACGCGCGAAAAGTAACTCGCGAACACGCTCGTCGAGATCGGGGTGAGTAGGTTAGGTAAAGGGGCGAAACTGGGTGGTCGGCTCGAGGGTGCGGAGAGAAAGTGGCCTGTGAAACGAAAGTCGGTGCGTGGTTGGCCGCCGTCGAGTAAAATTTTACCGACACGCGTCTTCCATTTCTTTCGGATATCTCTTGAAATTCGGTTCAAACACGTTCGTCGACGTTGGTACTCGTCGCGTTTGTATATCTCGTTTTGCTTTTAATCCGTTCGAACGATACGATCGAGATCGTCGATAGAGAGATCGATGTTACGCGAAACGCGGCTCTCATCGAGAAGAATAATCGTGGTCGTAAAAGTACGTTCAAGTACCGAGAGTTCTACTCGCGAGACAGGAATTTGTTCAGACGTCTACGAAGGAAGATTGGAAGAGTGGAAAGATCCCGCTGGAAAATAGCGATCGCGGAATACCGAGCCAAAACTCGTAAACGCACACGCATGCATAACCGTGTTCGAAAGACGAGACGACGGAGCCATGCACGCACACTGGCACGCTTGTACGTGTAAGAATATACAGACGCGGGAAAAGTAGGATGGTAGGAAGGGAAGTACGGTGGTATCGCGGTACAGTAGCCAAGCTATTCGGCCATGCACGTACAATCTAGGTACTGTTTCGCAACGAGAAGGCCCCGAAGGGGAAGTAAGCAGTATCTCTCGAGTTTCCCTCGTGGCCCCTCGGTCCTCGGTCCTTGGTCCTCGGTTCTCGGCTCTCGGTCCTCCGTCCTTCGTCTTCTGCTTGTTGCGATCTTCCCTACGTCCTCTCTCTCTCTCTCTCTCTCTCTCTCTCTCTCTCTCTCTCTCTCTATGGCAAGTCTACTACCACTGTTCGCCGCTTCATCCACCCCGACGCCGTGACTCTCCACGAGTCTCCGGGGTAGAAGGGAAGATCGGAGTGGGGTCTTCTCCGTTCGTCCGTCCGTATGTTCGTCCGTTCGTCTGTCCGTTCGTTCCGTCCAGCCGTATCGTCTCGTCTCGTCTCGTCTCGTCTCGTCTCGTCTCGTCTCGTCTCGTCTCGTCTCGTCTCGACTCGACTCGTCTCGCGTGACGGCCTCGTCAGCCGTCAGCCAAGCTCCGTCCGGATCGATACGCTTGCCACCCTTACGACCCCAACTTCCTCCACCTTCTCCTGTGAAAAGCAATGCACCTACCATCCGCGCCCCTCACCATCGCCATCACCTACCCACCCTACTCTCTATCCCTGCTCGCGTCTCCTCCGCGAACCTTCCTTTTCCCCTGACCCCCGCACCTCTTCCTCCTCCGCCACCTTCTCCTCCTCCTTCTCCGGCTGCTGCCTCCTGCCAGCAAGCAGAGTCTAGTTGAGTCGAGTTGAGCCACCGGCCGGGTCAGAAGACGTCTGCTGCCCGGGCGAGCGACAGCTACCACCCTCCCCATTCAAACACCCACCTCCAACCACCCTCATTTTACCACCTCCTCCTCTTTGCCTCCTCCACCTTCGACCATCCACCCACCCCTCGACCTACTCCACGACTCCATTCTACCGCGACGTGCCGCGAGATGGACAGCCTCGCCTCACCGTCGAATCCGCACTCCAAACTCGCTCACCCCTCTGTATCGTTCACATAAACGATACGGTTCTAGGTATTGGTGAACGCCACCGTCCTCTTCGTCAACCACTACCATCGCCACTCGTTTCTCGCTACTACCACCGATGCCAACTCTTCCACCTTCTCCTACCCTTTCTTCGGTTCCTCCATCACCTCCTTCTCCTTCTCATGCCACTGGTACTAGCGCTACTGCTGCTACCGCTGCACCACATCCTCTACCCCTTCGCGACACCGTATCTCGACCCTCGCTTTTCGCAAGTATTCTCTCGCGTCGAACGAACCGACCGTGTATGACGGCCACCATCGTCCTGTCACCGCTCTGCTTTTCCCGTCTGTCATTCCTTCCTTCCTTCCTTCCACCGATGAACCACCTTGCCTCCCCGCCAATGAGTTTCAGATCCAGAGACCAATTCCACTTACAAAGCATAGGAAATATTCGGAAAAATATCTCGTAACTGCCGCTTTGCTCGGGCTTTCGTTATCGAGCCGGGTTTCTTCCCAAGCTTGCGAACGCTAAAAGTCGCGATGATTACCCGTCTCTTCTTCTTCCTCCTTGCTTCGCGTCGGGTACTTCTCTGCCGCATCGGCCACGATCTTCCGTAATGAATCATTAGTAGTCGAGAGTCAATCGAAGATTAATTAATCGTTCGGATTCGAGAACCAATTAAAGTTTTCTCGACAACGAATCCGTCTGCCCGCTAGCACCGTGAAGATTCCGATTTGTTTTCACCCGTCCGGTTCCACCCAACTCCGCCTGGAAACACCGTTCGTGTCCGCGTCGTTTGCTAAATCGTCGCGATATCGAGAATCCCGAAACGAATTTTTGCCGCGCGCGATCCTTTCGATCTCTCCGAACGACATCGATCGCTCAGCTTTAACGCGACGAATCTTCTACGTTGCCACGCGTTGCTCGAAAGTTTGACGACCCGGTGATTCACGATCAACCGGCGAGAATCCTGAAAACGAAAAAGCGCAGATGGGATAAGCCAGGCAGAGAAGTAGTATCTACGAAAGAAAGGAAAAATGAATAGCAAAGCGGGGGAAATAGATAGCAGCGAGCAGAGGAAAGAAGATAAGATATTTCGCACGGGTGACAGTTTGTGCCGCACTTGTCCTTCTTTTCGCCGGGAAAAAGGTGGACGTAACGCGCGTTGCAACGGTCCGGCAACGAGGGTAAAGAAACTAGAAGGGGCGCGTGTACGTTGAAACTAGAAACGGTCGCCGGAGACGGCTAAGCTGATCAATCGGCTCGCTACGCATCGATTTTAATCGGCGTCGATTGCCGCGATCCGACGACCGATCGATACGACGAACGTCGGATGTCGATGACGTGACGTGTCGTTCGGATTTCCCGTCACGTTAATCGACCAAAGTTTCGTTGCTTCGTTTGTCTCGCAGCCTGCCGGTTGATTTTCCAACGATTTCGAAACGGGTCTTTCGTTCGCGTTTACGCGTCAAAGCCAGTTAGCTACGTACGTACGTTTAGAATGCGAGTGGAAAAGAACGGGATAGGGTCAACGAGAACAGTTTGCGCGATCCTCCGGAGCCATGGCCAGTTTTTTTTCTTCCACCGGGGTGACATACGGTGAAAATTATTGCCGTCGTCCGTGCTGCCCCTCTGGCCGCTCTCTGCCTCCCTCTCTACGGTTCTCCGTCTCGCTCCTCCGCCTTCTTGCGGGTCGGACGAGTCGGAGGCGATCCCTGCCTCCCACGATACGGCACTGACGCCATCGTAGATGGGTGCCAGCTATCTAAGGGGTGATTTCTAATTTATGAGACTGGGGCGATGTGATGAACAGACGTCATAAAGCATGTCGCGCCCCGCGTCTGTAGCCTGCCACTCCTCCTCTGCCTCTACCTATGCCTCTGCCTCTGCCTCTGCCTCTGCCTCTGCCTCTGCCTCTGACTCTGACTCTGCCTCTGCCGTTGCTTCTGCCTCCACCTCTTACTTCGCCCCCGTTCCCAACCCGGTTACGCCACCCTACCCCGTTACCCGACCGCCCGACCACCCGTCCAACCGTCCACCCGTCCACCCCCCTGTTATCGCTGCCTCCAACCTCTCCGGCCCTCTTCCACCTTCCGACGAACCCTACTTCCAACGCCTCACACCAGCGCTCTGTGATTTGTGGCCTCTCGAATTCTCTTCGCGGGCTTCTCCTTCCCGAAACTTTGCCTCTCTCGCTCCCTCCTTTTCTCTACGTCTCTCTCCGTCCAAAAACCACCTTCCACTCGCCTCTTTCCTTCTCGCTTCTCCCACAGGTCTATTATCTCGCCCTCTTTATCTATCTATCTCTCTATTCGAAGCTCCAGGGTCGCTCGTCTATCCATGAGTTCGTTGAATTCTTCATAAGGGGTAGACAACACGAATGTTCTTGGAAACGATTCTATCATCCCTGTGCACGGTGCTCGAGTTATTAATTAGTTTCGTTCGGTCGTGCGTCCGGTCGTTTGCAGCCTGTCGTTAGACGACCGTCCAAGGATAGCGCTCTTCGTGGTTTTTTCCCGTACGCGTTGCGGATCGTTCACTACGTACGTAGAGGCGGTTAATCGCGAACGTGCAAAGTTCCGCCGAATGTCAGGCGAACGGTTCGATTCTGCTTTCGATTCCTCGCTGATTCGTCCCGCGACGGATATTTCTACCGATTGACCTTAATACGCGGCATTTCGTATATAGATTCATCGATACACCGATACATCGACGATCACTGTTGACCCGCGATCGCAAACCGTTGCATCTTATGAATCCGTAATGCGCACGAGACGGAAGATAAACGTCTCTAACTGTTCGGACTTTCGGACAGTCTGCAAATTATTATTTATGAATTTAAGCAGACCATCGATGCTTGGAAACCTTCCAACCTTGAAATCAACAAAATCAGCAAACTATGCTAACGAACAGGTCCGTTTAGAATCGTGTTGGACAGTTTTGAAAAAATTTTCAAACGTTTAATCGTCGGTCGATTCGATTCTTCGCTTGCAAGTCGATGCGTTGCAACCGAGTTGCAAAGCGTCATCGAGAAATCGTAGTGATCGATCGATCCGGTTTCGAAGGATTTTGAAGATTTTTAAAGACCGTCTAATCCTTCTATCGTGTAAGGACGAGGGAAACGAGTGACGAATCGTCGATTAATACCTTTAATTTCTCATCTTAACGCAATTATGGGAAATTATTTATTCCGTGAAACGGTGAAAGTAAAGTTGAATCGAACGTGAAACCTTGGTCAGGAATTTTTTCGTCCGATGCTAGAAACGCAACAAATTATGACTACGACCAGATAATTATTTTCTTATTCTAAATTCTTCTACGCTTCGCGTTACGCTCTAAAGGACACACTTTGAATTACGATGGGTAATATTTCGACGTTTCTACTCTTTGCTGGAAAGTGGATTTCGAACACGAACGACGTGATCGACCGATCAGGTTGTATCGGCAGGTATCAACCTTCGATCGAGGCAGGTAGTTGCCAGGAGAAGACGTTCAAGAAGAGATCGACAACGGTTGAAAACGTGGCGCGGCGCGGCTCTCTCGACGCGGCCCACAGAACCTTTGTGAAAAATCGTGTTATAACCCTAATTTAATTTTATGGCCGGCATTACGGCGGATTGTGTTGTATATCGGGGCCTGGGCATAATGGCCGTATATGGCCGCGTATAATAATGGACAGGGCAGAGGTGGGGAGGGGGAGAGAAAAGAGAAAGGAAAGGGAGGAAGACGGAAGAAAGGGGGCAGAGGGTAGGAAGGGCGGCTAATAATCAGTTGTAACGCGAACCGTCGTAAACCGCAAAACAACTAGAATCGAGCATCAAACAGGGTACGGAAGAGAGAGAGAGAGAGAGAGGGAGAGAGAGAGGGAGAGAGAGAGAGGCGAAAAAAAACTGACAAAAGAGGAAGAGCAACGCGGAGGAACGATAGGCAGGGACCTACGAGGGTGTGTGTTTATATCTAAAGGGGTGGAAGGTGGAGTATCATTATCTCCGCGTCGAAGGGAAGAGGTCTTTTTCATTTGGCCTCTCGTCACTCGTTTCGTCTCGAGTTTGCCTGGCAAATTCCTCCAGGCTTCGTTGGGTACTCGTCAAAGTGAAACCCGTCCGTTTGGCGCCACGATTCCCTTCAAATTATTCGATTCGCGTTTTCGATCTAACGCGATCTTTCTACCGACGACGGTTCTTTGCCTCTTAACACTCCTTTTTTACCATCCGGATGTCTCCGGTCGGCGAAACCAGGAGAATTAAATTGGGATGAGAGAAATAAATAAAAATATCGGTGCGAGTTGCGCGATTCCTCCGATACCACGAAAATTTTACCGTATTTTTCGTTACGTACGAAGCGGGCAGCGGTGCAAGACGCGCTGGACAAGGAACAGAAATCATGGTACAAAATTACTATAATACATCGGGTATATCGAGGCCGGGACAAGAACCGCGTATTCCGTTATTATTATTGATCGGTGGGCAACGATATTAAAGTGGCCAGAGGGGATTCTCTATATTTACGCTGGTTCTTCCGAAAACCGTGAAATTACCGATAATCACTGTGAGCGGGAAGTAACGCGGCTAGACGCACCCTTAACAATAACCGCGACGCTATAATCACCGATCCTTGCCCCTCCTTCGTCTTACATTTCCCTTCTCTTCTCGGCTTCTCCTTGTTCTTTTCCCCCGTTCCGGGCAAACCTCTCTATTCGTTTTCTTCGTTCGTTCGTTGGCTGTCGAATTTGAAACAGCCCGAGCCAATCATCCGTTCTATACGTTAAGTGTAAAACAATTTTGCGTTGCTCGTCTGTGTCCGAACGAACGAAAGAATAGGAAAGATAGGTGTTCGCGGTGCGAGGAGAATGGGAAATTTATGTAAGGGACGAAGAACCGAAGAAGGGAAGAAAAATCGGTGAAAAACGAGAAAGACTCGTGGTGCGCGACAAACCGGCGTATCTTCGTGCAACGTCGCCGCACCGACACGTTCTTCCGCGCGTTCTCGAGAGGGAAAGAAGGAGCCAGAGCGGGGTCAGCCGTCGAGCGGGTAGGCAGCAGTTCGACTTGGGCTGCCGGCCGCCGTAAAAACGTCAATTAAAGTGTTTTATTTGATCCTTCGTTAGAACGTTGAAATGGAATTTTGATTTATGGCTGCGCCGTTCCCGGTGTGCGTGTGCGAGAGTAGAAGTGCGCTCGCGCGCATACGCGTAAATAAAATAAATAGGAGGCTATAATTAGTCGGTCGGTACGGTCTACCACTCGGTCGATCGCCATATACGACCGGTCCGCGAGCTTGATGTAGATACTCGGACGAACAAATTCTTCGATTCGACGTTTCTATCCGTACAGAATAACACAGGTAGATACCACCGTGTACAGCCTTGCTGTGCCATCGAAAACGCTTTTCAGAAGAGTTTCACGCCGAGAGAGAGGAACTTTCGGACGCTTCTCGTTTCGTTCGAACGGCAAGGAAATCGGTAATGGGTGAAATTGGTCGAGTTCAGGATCTCTTTATCGGAACAGATTTAATAACGTGGTTATCGCGCATGGGGAAAAAGAAAGAGCAGCGAGAAGTTGAACGACAGGGCCCGGCGAGATGCCCACGCGCTCGTCGATGTCCTCCCGAAGCGATTTATTATCGAGAACCGGTGTATGTTCGGGAGCGTCGAGGCCGAGGAAATAACACGTGCGATCGGAGCGTGCGCTGGAGCGAGCGAATGACCGAGTTAAGTGAAGAAGAGTCGTACCAGCCGTCCCGCCAGCCGGCCGTCCAAATGTTATTGTTTATTGTGGCCCAACGACAGCTTGATTTATCATGCGAGCCGGCCATAGCCATGCGTGAAATAGTGGCATAATCCCGTTGATTTGTGGCTACCATTGTTCGCGCTACCACTCTGCTGAAAGTATTTTCCTTTTTTTTTTCCGCGTTTTCTCCTTTTTTTCACCGTTGTTTTCTCTCCTTTTTTTCTCGTTTTTCTATTTTTCGTTTACACACGATTATTGTCTTTCCCGTTCGAACGCGGAACTTTCTGATTTTTCCAGCGCCACCGACGCGATCCGTTTAAAGGATCGGTCGCAAAATCGAATCGAGCGTCGCTTCGTTGGCACGCGAGCACTAATTTTCAATCAGAGTCGAGCGCGATCGTTCCACTCCGTTTTATCGTCGATCGTCTACAGATTATTCTCTTTATCCGTAGGATTTTCCTATGGAAAATTCGCGGCCCGTTGCGCGACACGCAACGCGTTCCCGTTCTGCGTTCTTTGATCCGCCGGTTGGCTCGCGGCTATCGATAAATTGCCAAGATGACGCGATAACGACGGGGCGACGCCAGGTTGAAGCGAGCACGTAATTTGTCGAGGATAACTATAGTGCTTAAGACGAGGATGTCGGTTTTCTGGTCGGTAATGCAAGCTGGTGCGTTGCGCCAGGAAATCGGCCTCTTCGTCGAGTTTACGACACGCGTCAATCGTTATTTCGTAATTAGCGTTCGCGCGTCCTTCCTATCGCTGATGTTTCGCCTCGTTCAACGACGCATATACCTCTGACGCGTATACCCGTAGAAGAGACGAAGCATCGCGAAAGAAACGTCGTATCGATCGAAGCGTTTACCGTCGTTGGCGAAAAAAGTACGGGGCGAATGAAATTTCTCGCAGAAAGTAACCTTGAAGTCTGTGGCCGAGACGCTGTCAAGGGTCGAGTGACAAACAACTCGCGAGACTTTGAACCCAGTAAGTGGCTTGTTCTCTCGTGGGTAAGTAGCCGTCCGGTCATCGATAAGCCGACCTACTGTGCTTCTTACGCGGCCGCGTATTACGGCGCGAAACGACGGGCGGTCCCTTCCGTTTGACGAGAGCCATTCATCCTCATCCACCTACGTTGATACCCACACGCTACGAGCTGGTAACTCGCACGCAGGCACGCGTGTTCTTCCATTGTACGTCCATCTATCACGTGTCAGAAGTAACGCGGCTCTGCTACCTCGATCGGGGTCGATGCTAGACCCGCTTTATAGCTTCGCAACGATCTCTCCATTTCCCCTATCCCCGCTCGCATCCTGCGGACGGATATACCGGCAGATATACTCGCGGCAGTTGTTGCGTTTTCCGTTCGCACCTCTTTCGTCACGACGCGCCAGAGAAATCGATGGAACGTTCGATGATGAAAGGTAGGCGAGACGCAAGAGTCGGCTGGAATAACTGAACGTCGCCGCAACTGGTTCGAAAGATTGGAAATGTTACGGAGAAACGGAAGTCGGGATTCGAAACATCCCTGCGGTGGAAGGGCCTCTAGCGGCTCGAAGCACAGGCCCTTTGGCGATGACCTGCCAACGGTTCGCGCATTAGCTCGACAGATAGCGCTGCCTAATCGGGCCTCATAAATTACCAAATTAATATCCCGCGTTGCCGACGCCAGGCTATCCGTCAGGTGTCAGCCGCGGTGCAGATAGCAGCCGCCGCCTCCACCTACTACTCTCCCAGTTTCCCTCCGCTATTCTCCGCAGCTCGTCTCGCTCACCACCGACGGCGATCACGAGGACGGCCGTGGTGACAAGGAAAACGACAACGATAAAGATACATCGACGATGACGACAGATGTTTCCAGTTTCTATATACTGGCGTTGGTTTA
This sequence comes from Bombus pyrosoma, assembly GCF_014825855.1. Taxonomy (NCBI): domain Eukaryota; kingdom Metazoa; phylum Arthropoda; class Insecta; order Hymenoptera; family Apidae; genus Bombus; species Bombus pyrosoma. The sequence goes on from NC_057782.1 coordinate 8,754,762, forward strand.
GCTCGACTTTCGCTTTAGAGAACGCGAACCGTTTCTTTCGCTGGATTCGATACCGAGCCACTAATACACGCCAAGTGCCACGTCCAGGACCACCCAGAGTGTTTCGTTGTTCTACAAGAGTTAACGGTGATCGAGCTCGAGTATGTAGGTGTAGGTATGTAACACAGAGGATACGCGGTTCGCTCGGTGCACTGCCACCTTTTCTCCCTCGCGGTTCTCTACCTCCCCTTATCCCTTCTCACCCTCTCTCTCTCTCTGTCTCTTTGTCTCTGTCTCTTTCTCTTTCTCTTTCTCTCTCGTAGTCACTCACTCGGTCTCCTATTGCCGTCGACGCTCTTTCTGTCAGGCTGTCCATTCCGTTTAACTCGCCCACGCGCGACGCGTAAACGCATAAAGGGAAGCAGAGCCGAAAGGTGTTCGCAAGAGGGACGGGTACGGGGTGCGTCGGGACGCAGTGGTGTAGAACGAAAGCGCGAGCGCATTTCGAACGGTCAGAGAGATATTTGGGTAGATGGCAAGTAGCCCGAGACGAGACGAAGCGAAACGAAGGAGGAGGGAAAGGTGAACGAAGGGAGGATAGGCTTGGGTGGGAGCGTATCCACGAAAGAAGGGGCAAGAACCGCTTACGAATTACGCGACGAGCAGCCAGCTACACAAACCGGCTTCGAGCTACCTTTATGCGACACGGCTGCCAATTAGCGGGCTGACATCGACCTGACTGACCACCGTGCACTGCCAACCAGTCGTTTCTTCGGCCATATCCTTGCCTCTCGTTCGCCTTCCTCGTCTGCCCGATGTCATCGTCATCGATCTGTTACGACTTCTAAGTCACGCTGCCGGTTTCATTTGGCCCACCGAACGAATGCTCGCTTTCCTCCATTTTTCTCCCTTTCCACGTTCGCTGTTTCGCTTAGTCGGTCGGCGCTCCTCGAGTTTCGTCAAGGATGATTTTAAACGGCGATTCGAATCGAAAGAGGACGGTCGTGCAAGGGACGAGGAGAAACGACGAAACGATCTCTCGGAGAGAACGCGTGGGACGTCCGAGGGACTCGCGTAACGATCGAATCTTGGACGAGTTTCGGCGCATCGGTGTTGGTAATTAATCGACCGTTACTTATACAATTTATAATGCGGACAAGCGTGGAGAGACGTTCGGTGTAAAGTTCCGGAAGGGGCAGGGCAAGTCCGTTGGATGGCTTAAAATCGTGGATCGATGCCGTTTTCTCGTGGTTCTTCGGTCGCGAGAATCGTTCCACCTATTACCTACCGATCGGTAGCGAGGCGAGTGAGCAAGGCAATAATTATTACGTATGTCGGCTGGTATTATTCGGCCACCTTTTAAAATGTCAATAAAAAACTCGAACGAACCCGCTATCTTTGTCGTTTCCTCTTTTACGCTCCCTTTCCCCCGCTTCTGTCTCTACCCGCAACCCTCGAGCGTCGCTTTCTTCTACCCTTTTTTTAATGCCGATGCAGCTGCACTCTTTTCAGAGGAGGCCCCGTCACGTTGCATTACGGAATGATATTTGCTAATTGGGCACGAAGATAAAACGACAACGGCGTGGCAACTAATAACCGTCCCTGCATCCTACACCTCCTGCTTCTACCACGTTTCTCTCTCTCTCTCTCTCTCTCTCTCTCACTCACTCTCTTCTTCTCTCTTTTCTCCTCTTCCTCCGATCCCCCTCGCGCGCACCATCATCTCCGCGTAGTTTCTCTTCCGTCGACTCGGTCCCCAGGGGAACGGATAATCATACGTTGAACCGCGTCGCAACTAGCCGCAACACTTTGGGACGAACCGTGTCGCTCCCGTATCAGCCACGTATCTCCTCGTTTTATCGGTTCGCTTGCTCGCCAACTCTCGCCAACTCTCGCCGATTCTCGCCAAATCTCGCTAAACGCGTCCCGGACCTCCCTATAGAACCAACCAACTCCGGTCTTTCGACTTGCCTACGAACCAGCAGCAACGATTATCGTCCAAGATCGCGACGATATAAACGACCGGTTGATCGTAATAAAAATACACGTTCGTACAATCGATGTTACGCTGAGTCGTGGTCCGCTTCGGACGTACGAACATCTGCCTGTTCGTCTAAATCAAGTCCGAATAAAAGAGGTTCTACTACGCGTCTATGTATATACGTATCTTTATAAATATCCAACGAACGCATGAATTATCCCAGCCGTGATGTATCGTTTCTGTTCTCGCGATACCTGCAAAACTTTTCGCACAGCGCGACGATGACGAGTCTCGTTTAAAAAAGGCGCGCGACTCGTGAATCGACAGCTTCGTTCCGGGAGACGAACGTCGTTGGCCTGTGTCGGACCGCGACGAGCTTGTCGGAGTAGGTACGGCCCTGATGCTGTAATAAAAATGAGGGGAGCGAGGAACGTGTGGCTCGATCTGACGGCTGATGGAGACGTCTTCGTTCCAGACAGACGCTTCGGACGTTCGCGACGTTTGATCGACGGTTCTCTCCTCCTTTCGCATACGTTGCTCCCGATCAGACTCGCTCCCTCTTTCGCCCCGTCTCTCTTCTCCTGCTGTCTCGTCTCATCTTGTCTCGTCCCGTCTTCCGCCACTCGTCTCCTCGAGGTTTGCGCTTCTCGCATCATCTTGCTACCAGCACCTCGTTCTTCTTTGCCCCGTTCTTCGCCCCTTCTTTCGTTCTTCCTTCTTCCTCCTCTTTCACCGACTCCGATTCTCCAGTCACTCAGTCGTGCGGTTCGGAGAAGGCACTTCGCGCCCCGCCGTCATCGTTCGTGTTTTTGCCGGGCCGCCTATAAATAGGCTAGCCGCGCGGAGCAGAGCCGAGGTACCGAACCGAGCGCGCTTTCTCGCGTCACGGGCTCGTCATCGTGTTCAAGGTCGCCACGCTGACGAAACCAAATTCGTCCTTTGTCCCCTTCTACTTTTATTTTCCTCCGCTAATCGGTGAATAGCTGCGCAGGCGCGTGATCGATCGCGCGACGATCGCGCGGAACCAGCGTCCGTACAACGGAACAGCGATCCAGGTACAACGCGGATCGACCGTTTTCGTGGTGAAAAGTCGAAGAAGCACGCGTACGGTGGCCGCGTACTCCGCTAAACATCGGACGTTCGTTCTCATAACGGCGAGTTCCGAAACGCGAAGTTACGAATAGAGTTGCGCGAGCGGTTGCGAGACGAGACACTGGGAGGGAAAACTGGCTCGCAGGGTGCGAGGTTGGCGCGTTATGGGCAAAGATACGGTCGGCCCCGAGTGTCCCGGGGTAGAAGGAAAGTCGGCGGCGCGAGAGCGAGACGGTGAAAGGCCACGGCGAACGCGTACCGCCTGCACAACTTGATAATAATAAACTGAAAAAGGAGCAAAGGGCGTTATTTTAAAAGGGAAATGCAGCGCCGCATTTTTATGTCTTCGCCAGAACTTTTCATCTCTCGCGCTACCGGTAAAATGGGTCGCTCGGGGGTGCGGAGGAGGGTGTCGAGGGACGAGCGCGGCTATCCGTGGAAACCTCGCGAAGGCTAAAGCGAACGCGGACGACCAAGAAGAGACACGAAAGTACCGAGGGGATACGGTGGGAAAGAGGACGGCGAAAAGGGAACGCGCGCCAGTGCGAAGGGGTGAGAAGAGTGTTTTGGTAGGGTAGGGAGAGACCGAGTGGGAGGCTAAAACGCGGAATGAAACGGCAGACTGCCGCTGATGAAATTCATAATTTAGATCCAATGCGCTCTCTGTACCTCGTTTAGAATACACTGCTATTTATAGTCGAAATTTTCCTTCGGTAGGAACCACCCCTCCCGACCACCCTATCCGACGCTCCCGAAAGAACGTAAAACCGTCTCCTTCGCATCTCTCCCCTCTTCCTTTACGTTCTTTCGTTTGCCCCTTCGTCCCTTCGTTCTCGCGATTACGAAATCTTCCGAGGCCACCGATTCTTCCCTAACAAGAGCCAACCAATGCGAAGCAAACGCGCACGATTTTTCGTCACCGCTGAGCACGCACCTTCCGCTAACGAAAACAAAGAAACAACGAGATAATTGAGAAGCGGGTAATCGTATTGTTCGTTGGTTCGAGATGTTCTCCGAGTGGGCGTCGAAACAACTTATTAGGCACTCGATTCGATTAAATCGAATTAAATTATATCGAGTCAGCCGGCTTTAAGTCTTTGTGATCGTATAATAAGACGAATATTTCGTTCGACAAAGGACTCGAACGTATCGAATTGAGGAACCGAATGTTTTCGCTTTTCCGGAAACTCGATCGTTCTCTTGCTTCTCCGAGAAAAGAACTGTGCCTTCCTCAACGGCTAAAAATATTTCTACGATGGTTCGCGGTATATCGATATATACAAGATAATTGAAATAATTACATAATAAGATGAAATAATGAAGTAATTAAAAAGAATGTATAAAACGAAAGACGGAAGTGACACGGGTTTCGCGAGTTCTACAAGATTTGACGAGTGAGAGACCGGTAGAACGGGGAAAGGTCCAAAAATGGCAATTTCATCGCCGTTCGAATAGCTTGGCCCTCGTTGTACAGGACAACCCTTCGCTTTTATCATACGCTGTCGCGTTTCATTCGGTAGTTACATCCACCCTAATAGAACGTAATATCATACGTAAGAGTCGCATCTACTCGAATTCGCGGACTCTAACGGTGAGCGATCACGAAAAGGGAAACGGAGTCCTGTGATCGTCGAGACCTACCATCTTTCGGGAAAGTTGCCCAATTCCCTTCGGGACTTTGTTTTACTCTATCGTTCTAAAAGACAAACGTAACCTATATAAGAGGACCCGTATAACGAGGTACGCGTAGAACGCGAGGAAAAAAGATGCTCCTGGCTTTCTATAACGATGTACGAGACTTCGTACATACGCGTGTGACGATAAGTATCGCAGATGCGCGAACATATCGTTTCGTTACCTTGAATAAACAAAAATAATGCAGTGGAAGTTATAACGCGGCAGATACAATGGTTGAAAAACGTATCGATAAGTAATCGTATCTGCCATAATATTTACATATCGATTAATCGAGACTAAATATGTTAAACTTCTTGTCATTCCTTTTTTTTTTATAATTAGTAGCACTTTCGTACGACTCATTCGTAGCATGCAAATGCATGCCTTTTTGAATTAGCCTAAAGATCGATCGAATCGTTTGTATCTACTGCTGTCTAACAACTTTACGCTTTTATAAGACGCACATTTTCCGTTCTACCGAAAAGAAATTGTTTATTTCATTCCTACGCGCTGCGTTTCGGATTTCGTGTAACGCGGAACGTATTTGCCGCGTTCTGTAGCGTCCGACCGTACAAACTTCTCTTGTCACGTTCGTCACTCTTTCCAAAAAAAAAAAAAAAGAAAAAAAGAAAAAAAGAAAATCATTTTCGAAGAAGATTTCACGGCGACCGATATCGCGTATCGCGTTCCACCTACGGTCGGGTTACTGGAGCGGGGCGAGGGATCGAGGGAAACCGAGAGGCATCGTAAATTGACCGTAATTGCGTTCAATGTTACGCGCGCACGAACGGATCAAAGTCAATTGTTCGAAGTGACGGAGTCGCGAGGAAGACGACGAAACCAATTGCTTTCTGGGTTCGTCGCAGTCCGCGAACGGTTATATTCGCGTCATCGCGAAAACTCGAACGAACGGCACATGTTCGACGCGATAATCATCGCATACGCATTCTGCTCGATTCTGCTCGTCGAGTCTCGTGTTTCGTTTCGACGAGATCGGTGAAAATCGGCGACGAAGTGATTGGAAGTAGGAAATGACCGGGTTTTCGGAAGGGCTGGTGTCGCGTGAAGCATCGCGTCGCGTGAATTTCGTTGATAAAACAAGGCGCGTTAACAGTGCGACGCGAAGCACCGGGCGCGCTGCCGCGAGCGCGCTCACGGTGAATGACGAGGAGGACAAAGACGGGCGCGCGCAAACAATAAACGTTAAGCTCGAATGGGTCGGCGTACAAAGCCGCGGCTCGTAGAAGAAAATCTAGGATATGGAAAGAGAGAAAGAGACAGTCCTGACAGGGAGACGACGCGTCGATCAAGCGGTCCGCAGAATCGGCATTCAAAGCTTCCTTTTTCTCCGACAGGCCGCGCCGATCGTTAGGAAGTCGAGTGTCAAACTGTCCGGCTTGTCACCGCGTGCACGCCGCCGTAGCTATCGCGGCGTTTACACGCTCGAAAGGGGAATACGAGATTCGCGTTGTCTCCGGAAGATGAACTCGTGCTGGTCGGTGATATAACACAGGTGACTGTGACACGCGGCTAGAGAATAAGCATTCTGATCAAGAAACGTTTGTTTCGCGAGATCAAAGGTGTTGACGATGCACACCGATATAATTCGGCGATCGTTCGTTCGTCACATTCCAATTCCGTCTATACGTATTGGTCCTTCCAACTTTTTGCCAGAAGTTGTTGTTGATAGACGCGAACGTCGTAACGAATAAAAGATCGAATTTCTTATTAAAAAGCTTATCGATCATAGCTGCGTACGGTTATACGCGATTAGCCTTCTTTGCCACTGTTCCAGCCTCTGCGCTGGATATATATATAACGCATGCACGCGTGTTCGCATACCGAGAATTAGCCTTTCGTTGGACGAACCATCAATCTTACAGCGAGACACCGATTGCTCGACGTTACGATCGAGACATCTTTGTTGCGCACGAATCGAGCGCGTGCTAGATCTTGACGGTCGAATCGATCGTACGTGAAACAGTGTTTGTACATGTAGTACGTCGCGTATTTCTATGAGCTGGCTTATTTCAAAACGTCTCTTATCGTAGCCACTTCGTCTTAACTTGTCCATATACGACAACGTGTTTCTTCCTGCTATTTTTATTTTTAATTTTCGCTCAAAAGATTTGTCGGTCTGGTGCGTTATATGCGTAGAAAAACGTATAAAAGAATCAATTTCGTTTTTCGAAACGGCATCAGCCTTGCGACTATAGACTGTACGTTATTTACTTGCTATGTTCCAACGAACGAAGTATTCCAGGACCGAAATTTACTCGTTTATTCGCGAATCTACGCGTGTACGATACGTTTAATCGTTGCGTGGTATTCGTGTAAACGATTTTCCTCGGGATAGCCGTAACGCATGAGATCGATGTTTCCTTTCCGAAGCGTAAAAGTTGCACGGGCCGATCAACTTCCGACACGTCGTTGGCTGGTTTTCCCTCGATACTGGTCGATCGATCGAATCACGCGTGGAAGCGGCCGGGGACGCGAAATATCCTTCTAATTATCGTTCTGCTCGACCCTGGAGACCGGTCGGTGCGTCGCTGCCGATGCTCCGTTGAGAAAAGAGAAAAAGTCGGCAGGTTTACCCACGATAAATCTCGCGGTACTCAGGTATAAAGAGGGCTGTGCTTTGGTCGACGATAACGTTTTCCTTCTCTTTTCGTCTGACGCGATCTTTCCGCTTCTTCGTCGTATCCTCCGGGAACGCGAGTGCCGCTCTATCGAGTCTACCGGAGAGCGAGGCCGAGAGAAAGAGAGGAAACGAAGAAAGGAGTGGAGCACGAACGAGGCAGAAAGGGTTGAGAGATCGGGCAGAAGATAAGACTCATAATGAAAGGCATTCATTCCACCACGAACCCGACACAGTGAACTTGAGTGACGTGGTTGCAGACAGCTGCTCAAACCTGATCGTTCCGTACGCACCTTCGCGCTCGTCCATCCATCCATCCATCCATCCATCCATCCATCCATCCATCCATCCATCCGTCCGTCCGTCCGTCCGTCCGTCTCCTCGTTCTATCCATCTATCCATCCATCCGTCCGTTCGCGCGTTCCTTCTCACGTGATTTCCTTTCTATAATATCGTGTAACCAGCCGGATCGCAGTTCTATGAAATCGATTCGATACGAAAACGTAGCTGTACGGGATTTTGTCAGGCGACCGCAATCATCCACGATCGTGATTTTATCTCGACGCAGAAGGCGCGGCTACGTATTGTTTAGCCATCGTTCTTCGCCCGTGCCCGATGCTTAACGCGTCGATAAACTTTTCTCGCGCGCATCGGTCCGCGCTAACCGAGAAACAAGGTAGATTTTCGCTGCAGGAAGAGCGAACCACATTACGACTTTGCGACGACGTCTGGCCGACGTTGTCGAAAACGTATCGAACTCGACGCCGTTATCGCGATTCCCTTCGAGGAGTAAGGTGAAACGTTTCCTCACCCACGACGTGTAACTCGGCTTTCATACCTATTAAAAGTGCGCGGCGCATAAATCTTTCGACTTGCTCGAGACTAGTCGAGACCTCCTCGAAGCAAGAAACACGAAGCACGTCGTCCTACGCGTATGCCGAACAGCGTTCTTTTCCCATCTCAGACGTCGAAGAACAAGGTATCGACGTGTCTCACCATGAGAATGCCGCGCGCAAGAAAAGGTCACGGAACAAACCGAAGAAAAGCGGGGGGTAAACTGGTACATACGCGTCTATAACTCAGCAGCAAGGTGCACGCAGTGATACCTGCTCAATAACCTTGACCGATGATCACGGGGGATCGGCGTACGTACGGAATGGCTTGGAAGAATTTTCGTTCGCTACCACGAAGATATTCCGGTTGGAAGCGATCCCAGTGACTTTAATCCCTATCTCTTAGCCTCTCCCCCGCTTCCGAGTTGCGAGTGCTTTCGTTTCTCTTGCTTCTTCCTTCGCTTGCTTCTTCGTTGGCTGTTTCGAGGTCGAGCTGGCCCGAGAGCGTGACGCTGACAGAATTACGTCGGGGCCCTGGTTCGGCTGTTACCGTGTAGCGAGACCCATAGAGTAGTCGAACCCCTCGCTTCTATGGCTCGCCATAAATATCGGCGGTGACGTTTGGGGAGAAAAAAGAATCTGGCGGTTGGGAACTATGGATGACCTCAGTTTACGAAGCCAGCAACGGTAGGCAGGCTACCGCGATCGCGTCTTTCATCCCTCGTGCTGGCGACGCGTACAGGCTCGGGCAAACTCGCGAACGATATTCCACTCAACTCCGCCGTAGTTCTCATCCTCGCGAATTGTCACGTTTTCTCACGGACCGTTCACCGGCAAAGTTCGTGCCGTCGAGAAAACTCTCGTCGATCCGATGCCAATGCCAAGCTATCCACGTTTTCGTCGCGTTCGATCGAATTCGTCGCGGTTCCGTGGAACGGTAGGCTTCGGCTGAAAGGCGGCACGACGTTGTTTTCGAGCTACCAGCTCGTAGGCCGTACATCCTCGCCTCAGCATCGTCGTTGAATAAGCGACAATTTGTATGACAATTCCTCTCGATGGTCCGGTGCATTGTGCCGGCATGTGAAAGTACGAACGTGGGCACGATGTGTATCCCATCGTGCTCGGTGTCTCTTTACCTCTGCTTCCAGCTCTCCTTCTTCCTCCTGGTTTCGGTGTCTCTTTCGGAACCGCGAGTGGACGAACAGCCTTACGAAGTATGAAAGGGAGCGAGAAAGAGCGCGCCGCGCACAGACAGCAACTGTGGAGAGCGGAAAAGAGAGAAGCTGGAAGGAGAAAGGAAATGTGAAATGGAAGGGAGGGGCGGACGAAAAGGCGAGTCGCACGGGAGAAACGAAGAGAGACGATAGAAAAGGAGTGAAAGGGGGTGGGCAGAGGGGAGGAGGAGAGAAAGAGAAAGAGAAAGAACGTGGTTGCTCGAGAGATCACGATCCTTGGAGCAAAAGCAAAAGGTCGATCCGTGCTGCACGTTGCAGCACGACTATGCTACGACGGTAGGACGAACGTTTATTAGAAGCAGAGGAAGCGCCTCTGTGACAAATGGCGTGGTTTCATTGTTGCACGAGGACCCCCGGGCCCTCGGACAGGGCCACACGGGCCCCTCTGCGACGTCGTAAATCTGACCAACGCTGACGGATAGAAATCAGAACGGACGGTGGCGCGGTTTTCACGGCTAGACGAGAAGAATGGAATGCCGGGGACATGCGAGACTTTCGGTCTCGCTTTTTAACCTGCCAGAAAATCCAGCTACGGCTCCTACCACGTTCTCCGCTCGATAGTCAAATTTTACTTCCTATCGCATCCTGTCGAGGGATATGGCGACAGTGTGTACACCAGTTCCGACGAATTGCCGTTTTAACGAATACGTCCCACCAGTCAAATTTGATATGGCGCGTATCAAATATATAAATATCTTACGAGTTATATACATTCCAGTTTTCAAATGTTTCGCTCGTGGATGCTGTTCCGGCGAATACGTCGGAGCAATCAAACGTATAGATCCCTACGAGTGCCAGTGCACTTACCTTTTTCAGATGTTTCACTCGTCGGAACGTGCATCCACCGTAACCATAGCTCTAAGCGATCAACGTCGTACCCTAGCGGAATTTGATCCGTTTTACTCATCGAAATTACAGCTGCGCGTAATGCGCGATTACTTTGCTGACGACGTTCTCTTTGCGACGACAATTTTACAAAATACGCTTTGCGATTCGATTCATAAGTTAACTGCAGGCGATTCGAGAAGCTGGAACTTCGAAGAGAAGAGAAAAATCGGGGCGCAAAAAATAGAAACGAGGGAAACGTCGCGGAGGAAAAGAGAGTTCGTTAAGCGGCAATCGGGCACAGGTCTGTCAATCGATCCGAGTCCTCGGAGAAACGAAGGGACCCCAAGATGGCTGCCCGAGAACGTACACGCGGGCCCCCGCTTCACCAGCATCAGCGACTTAGCATAAATCACTCCCGCTCCGCTCCATTCGCTCTCTTGCTCGCTCGTTCGCCCGATATCTGACTACAGAAACGCGACCGCACCGCGATCACAGAGTCCTGTCTTCTTCTTCTTCTTCTTCCTCCTCCTCCTCCTCCTCCTCCTCCTCCTCCTCCTCCTCCTGCTCTTTCTTCTTTACACGACTCGTTTCATAGCGATCCGAGGGTTTGTCGATGTCGCGTCGATGATTTACCTAAATCGAGCCACGCCACGTGTAATTTCTACGGCGGTAGTTTCGAGGAAGAAACGATAATGCACGGGAGCAGGGGTGACGAAAGGCCGTACAAGATGTTGGATGGAATGTTAAACCTTTTCGCTTTGGTACCCTCGAACCCGAAAGCCGAAGGTATAAGAATCTTCGTTAACAAGAGAAAAATACGTTTTGTATGAGCGCAGATGGAAACGTATAGACACGCTTTTAGAAAATTATTGCGCCACTTTCGAAAGCTATATATTGTTTTTCGCAGGACGAAAGGATTAAAATTGAGTATAAGGTGTATAAATTTAATGTTTCGAATATAACATTCCCGATATAACCGCGGCGGGATCCCGATTATCGGAACGTCGATTACCGAAAAATTTCGGAAATGATCTGCTATATTGGAAAATAAGAATAAGAATTCGCAGATATGTTCGCGTTTAAGCGAGACAATTGCAAATAATTGATTAATTATTTTACATTATGCAATACACGAAGAATGGAATGACAGGTTCGTAATAAAGTAAATCAAAAATGTGAAAGCAACGTGGACAATTTGTAACGGATATCGATATCGTTCTAATACCGTCTCCTATATTCTCGCTATTTTAAGAAGCAAACTGCGACCAACTTAACTTTCTCTAGATTTTGATTTAACCATATCGACCTAGCCGCTCGATTACGTTCGTCGATTGGCGAATCATTCGCTTGATCGTTCGGCTTAGCTTTCGTGCGTGACATCGAAGAGGCGAGTCACACGGAAGAGAAAAGCTCGTGTCACGCATATATCCATGAGCGCGTTCCTCCGTAAGAGCTTGCAGATAGTTTCTTCGGCGACTAACTTGCTACGCACGACCTCGATATTACGGTCGAAAGAAATTCGGGAATTGAGAGAGACAGAGATAGACAGAGAGAGAGAGAGAGAGAGAGAGAAAGAGATATAAAAGGACGGAAGCAGCCCGTTAGACAGAGAGGAGAGGAAAGATTTGCAAGAGGTTGGGCGAACAGAGGAAACGGACAGGTCGCTTATTTATGGCAGCCATACTTCGGATATATGAACTGGTTCCCGTCGAAAGTTTCGGACGTCGCGTCGCGTCGCATCTTTCCAGTTGAAAATGTATAGAGAGGTGGTGTCTGGGCGCTCGCCTTGGGCAAGATTTGCGAGGGGTCACCGTCGACGCGATGTCACGCGAGCTTAATTCTTTCCTTGCCAATCCTCGATGGACGACGACGACGACGACGACGACGACGAACCGTTTCGAAACAGCGAACAACAGCCGTCCGCTCGGCCATCTTGAGGATTTCCGTAAACTCGGCCAGCGTGTATCCATGTAGGTCTCGAGGGACGTTCTCGATATTTGGCGTACACCGAGTAAAGTCGCATCGGTGCGACCACGTTCGAGGCGAAGAAACGCGCGCGAGAGCCAACTGAAAGGAAGGGAGCAGAGGGATGCCAGGAACGTAACATTGGGGAGAAGAGAGGCGATGGAGTAGATAAATAGATGGATGGGCAATATTATAACTCACCGGCTGTCATCCTGTACGGCGAGTCAGGCTGCTAATCAGACCCTGGCTCGCTCTCGCCCCTCGACCGACCCTTCACGAAAAATGGATTTATTGCCGTTCGCTTCGACTTCGGCACGCTATCGAGCTCTCTGATCCGTAGAATGTAACCATCGTCGTCGTACTATTCGCGTCTGGCCTTCTTCTCCAAGTTGGCCCCTCCTCGTCTCGTCTCTTCCTTCCTCTGTCGCTTCGTCGCTCTCGCCGTCAAACGATGTAATCGCTTTTCAAATTATCGCCTCGCCCTTTCCTTTATTTTCCACGAGGAAACCGAACCACGGTTTTTCGCGGCGTTACGTGGCGGCGAGGTAAGCGGAAAAAGTTGCCGACGAAACTCGTTAACGCGGTATTACGAACGATCGACGACGCGCGATCGGCGATCCGCGGGCCGAGCGGACGTCGATGTGGGCACGGCCAAGAAACGACGCCGAGGGGAGGGCTCAGGTGAGGACCGATGCATCAAGCAAACGGTGACACTCGCCTCTGCACGGCGTGCATAGATCATGTCGACCTCGTTGCCGTCGGACGCGGTGCTCCGCGACGAAGAGACGAGGAAAGATCTAAAGCTTTGGAGGGGGTCGCGCTCCCTCCTTCCTTACGTTTTACTGGCTTTCCTCTTGCTCGCGCTCGTTGCATTCCCAGAGCACAGATGTACGAACCGAACGAGATAGACGCGCGCGGAAGAGAGCGGAACAGTCTGAGATCCCTGCTCGAGAATACGTGCATACGCGCACGAACGCGCGTGCACTCGTGTACGTGGCTGTACGTGTACGCGCGTGTGTTTTTTCAACGAGATTTATTACCGAACTCCTAATGCTTCGGGGCACGAGGAGAGGGTGCTGCCGTTCTTCCCACCCATCGACTCTCATCCCCGTCCCTCCGCTACTACCGTCGCCAACGTCGTCGCCGTCGTCGCCCTCGACGTCATCGTAGCCCGTAGCGTTGTCGTTGTCGCTGTCGTAGTCGTCGTCGTCGTCGTCGTCGTCGTCGTCGTCGTCTTCGTCGTCGTTGTCGTTGTCGTTGTCGTAGTCGTAGCTGTGATCGTTGTCGTCGACGCCGGTCTTGCCTCGCCGGCACTTCGTACCTTCTCGCCGCGTCATACCACGCTCGCTCTCGTCTTCTCGCGCCGCTTAATCCTCGGCAACCACGCTATTACGAGTTGATTTACATTCCTGCGTTAACAAGGGCCACCGGAACGCACGTACAATTCGGCGCTGCGCCACTCTGCCTCGCCGCAATCGCTTAAGGTCGCAAGCTTTCCTACCTCGTAAAGGGAGGAAAATTAAGGAGCATGCGACCGGACAAAAGATTCGCGGTTTCCAACGCAGCGGCACGCGTGCCGCGTGGTTATACGCTCCCTTCGAATCTGGTCAAACGTTAATCCGACTCGCGTAAGCCTAACTGCGGAGGAACTTTGGCTAGCAAACCTCTGAGACGAAAGGGTGTGTACCGACTGCCGTTACACTCGGGCAATAAATGTCATCGCCGAAATATTTACGGCTACAAACGGTATCGTAAGCGTGTAATAAATCATTATTAAGCAAATCGTATTACCGTTTATAAATTTGACTCTTAAGGAAAGCAACTTTAACGAGATCGTCGCGAAGGATTACGTAATTTCGACCGCGGCCGCGTCACCGTGACTCTTTTCTGATCTTGGGAATTCTCACCTAGAAATAGCTGTCCTCCTCGTCAACGGGCCACCGCGGCCACGTCGACTGGAAAGTTTTGACTCGTCTCTCTTCTCTTGCACGTCCCCTCTTTCTCTCTCTCTCTCTCTCTCTACCTCTCTCTCTCTCTACCTTTACCTCTTTCACTCTCTCTCTCTCTCTGTCTCTGGCTCTCCACCTCGTTAGTCCTGCGTTATTCACCCCATCCGCGGCGCGTATCACGCCGAAAGGCGCAAACTACCTTCGAAGAAAACACGTCGGCCATATAAGCGAATAAAAACACACGCTAGCATATTACGTATAGACGCGCGAGTACGAGTATAAAAATGATCGATCACATCGTAATTCTCTTACGAGTTAAACTAATGAGAAAAATGCCGGCCAGCGAGACGCTCGAACAGAGCGATACGAGTCGACGAACGAGTCGGATCGACTGGCGAACGGACGAAGGAATAAATGGAAAAGACAAAGGAAGCGTGTGATACGGTGGGGGATGTCCGGGGGGATGAACCGAGCAAGGTGAAAAGCAGCGTGAGAAGACGGGGGAGAAGAGTAGAGCGAAAGGGATGAGCGGGTAGGAAAGCAGGGATAGAAAGGATAAACGGAAAGACACGGAGAAGAAGTCGCGAGACCAAGGAAAAGAGTCTCCTTCGTGAAACAGGCAAGAGTGGGATGGGGGCGTGGGTGGAATGGGGCGCTAGTGGGGAGAGAAATACGTCGAGCCGGTGCGTGACAGGGGTGGGGATAGGTCAGGGCCGCGGGTAGAGGGGTACGGACGTTAGGGTGGGTGAGGGGTCAGACGGGGAAAGATACTCGGTTTGGCGCGGGGCTCGGAATGGGACGAGAGTATGCAGAGAGAAAGAGAGAGAAAGAGAGAGAGAGAGAGAGCGAAAGAACGAGCGAGCGAGCGAGCGAGCGAACGAGCTAGAGAGAGAGAGAGAGTGAGAGTGAGAGAGAAGGGTGGCAGGAGAAGCGTGCAGAGAAGCAAGGCAGAGGGGTGGGGAGTGGCGAGCGGGGCTGAATCGGCGGGGAAGCGTGGCCAGGGGCGAGAGGATGGCATAGGGGAAGGTGAGGTAGGGGTTGGATGGCCGCGGCGGGGCGGGTAGGGGGTGCATCGTCGGCGGCGGCGACGGTGAGGTGGAGGGGGCAGAGGTGGGGAAGATGACCGCGGAGCCGTCAGTGCGCCACGTGCTGTCGTCGTGGGAGGGTCTTTGCTTTCGCTCCGTTTCGTCGGCAAGTCATGCATGTTACCGCGAAATCGTGACTCGTCCCGTGCCCGAGTGCTCGTTCGTCGTCTGTCTTCGATAGTGTCGTGGTCATCGGGAAATTACGTTCGATCGGTCCGTGACGAAAATCGCGCGACGATGAGATAGTTATTATGGTCGGTGAGGCGCGCGCGAACCCGAACGCAGAAAGAAACGTTGCGAGGGAGTGACAGGCGGCTCGACGAACGCCGAGCCAGTTGAGTGAGTGGTGCGTCTTTATTGTCTTTGCGTTGGTGGAACATCCGTGAGGATGACGCGGTGATATGGTGTCGAGGGAATCACGGAGGACACGCGAGTTCCGATGCTCGTCGTCCAAGCGCCGCGTTGCTTCACCCATACTCGTAACGAGGATAATCGCTCCTGACGTAGCCACGGAGCGAAGGACTCATCGGGACTGACGTTTCCTGCGCACTGGAACCACTACTTCACGGTGAGTCTGTTTTCTCGGTATCCATCCTCCAACCTGGTATTCGCCTTTTTATTTCGCTTTCCGGGCCAGCTCCCTTTCGGCGTTCTTCGTATCTCTGCTCGCGTCGAGTATAGCCACTGGTTGATCGAAGCAACGGAGACACCCGTTCCTTTCTCTTACGACATTCGGTATCGCTCTGGCCAACCGACGAACTTCACCACTGGTAGACGGTAGTCGATTCTTCCTCGTTCTTCCCCGGGGCGTGATTCGTAAATAAGGTCAACGGGAATGCTATTTTGCGCGCCAACGTCCAGTACGCGCGATCCTACGTTTAACCCTCGTGACCGTGCTCCATTCTTAACGTGCATCCCCCTTTTCAGCTTCGACGAAAGCAACGTCGATGCTCGACTCGCCGAGAATCGATTTTCCTTTATCGATCGAAAGTCGCGTGGCATCGCGTTTCAAATTTTTATTTCGATCCATGCCATGTCGTTGTGATTTTCGCTCCTCTTCCTCGTTTGCCACTTTTCTCTTTTTAACTGTCCCCCACCTCGCCTCCTCTCTCCCTCCATCGCATATACCTATAGGGTATACACCCACAGGAGCACATGACCTACTCGAACGGATACATATCCACGCTTGAACAAACAACCGTGCACAACGCACCTTCGTACACGATTCCTCTTCCATTATATACAACGCGTCGATCGACGAGTAACTCGACTCATTTTTACGTACGAATTTTTAAATCGTTCGTAGCAGTCGCTGACTCACACGTGCGTCGTCCATCCGTACGAGTTGCACGGACTCGTCGTCTTTGATGTGTTTGACAAACGCGTTTCGAGTCGGTGACGCGGAGAAGGAGATTAAGACGCGAGAACGCGAAGGGGGATCGGCCCGTCACTGGTCAGACAAGCGGCGACGAACTCGGCCGTGGTGTTCGCGCGGCGCGCCGCGGCGGTTACGTCGCGACAAACGTGCCATCGTTGTTTGCCGAGATGCTCGACGCGTTGCCACGTGGCACGCACCGTGATTTGCCACGCAGATAACTGTCGACGCATATAGCTTTCCTCGTTGCGATCGTCTAAGGCTGCGTCTCGCGATCATCGTCCCGGTAGACAAAGAGGGCTTCGTACTTTTACCTTTACATTTACGCGCACCATTGGATTTCGCGTTAGTTCGTTAGCGTTTTCCATCCGATTTTAAACCCAATCGTCGATCGAATCATCGATCGCCGAGCGACAAGATGAAAGAAACGATCGCGGTATGATGCGTGACAGTCGAAATGCGTTTGTGATTTCAGGTTCTCAGGAAATATCTGCTCTATGCGAGAGGTGTCTGCGAAAGACGCTATCGTAGAACAGACACGCTCGTAGAAAGTTCATCTACGCGAAATTTCGTCCGAAACTAAACTCGCTGCCTATTCTACCTCGCTATACCGTTCAATTCTGTTGCCATAGATTAAAACGACGATGCGTTGCATCAACTGCGTGATAATGTTTAAAAGAAGCTGTCGTATATCGAGGTGATTTTGCCTATAGTTATTTATATCGGTCAATACGCGCCTCTCGTACGACAGATGATGCTGGAAAACAGGATATCGTAACACGATTATCCATGTGTCATCGCAACAGTTTTAGATCTCAGTACTTTATATCTCTGCTTTTAAAAGTACGGTTGACTGCGCGACTAAGGTCATTATGGTCACAGCCGATGCACGATCCATGGCAAACTGTCATTCCGACGAATACGTTCGAACGTGTAGGGTCGAATATATCGGAACAAATCATACGTACGGAGTCTAATAAGTAGAATTTTACGAGTAGAAAGTTTGAGAAAATAAGGATAGCTGGATGATCGAACGTCGGGAAAAATATGGACGACGATGATTCAGATAAAAATGAGATTCGAGCCCACGACTATACTTTGTTCCTTGTTCGACAGAATGATGCGATCGAAATCAGTGTGTATCGTTTGCATCGAAAAATATCGAGTTGACTGGTCATAAATTGGTATTTACATATTCTCGAGCGAGGCGCACCGTTAAAATTCGTCGACTTAAAACCGAGCAAGAATGACGTCATTGGACGCGATTAAATCCGTCCTGTCACCGTGAGACGCTTTCGAGACACGTATTATATACTTGCTCGCCGAGTCGATGTGTGAGTCGTCGAGAAACGAAGGATCAAGAGTATAAGGCGTTTATTTAATCGAGCATTCTGAATTTGGGAGCGCGAGATTCCTATTGTTTCGTCGACTTGGCGATCGAAATGGCTTTCTGCATTTTTTAATAGACGTCAATTCTACAGAGCTGCGCTTGACGCGTGACTGACACTACTGACGTCATTGTGTCGGGGAAAACCCGTACGTCATTCTAAAGTTCGATTAGGAATATGCTTTCTTACATCGACGATCGCTGTAACAGATCTAGGCAATATACCTTTGCTTCTGACAAAGGTGAAAACGAGATGCTTCTATTCGCGTCCCGCGATAGATCGTAAAAGCGGACGAACCAAGAAGCCAGTCTCTAAGATCGTGACCCTCTTGTATAATAATTTATTAACCAACGACATCGGTAAACTGACGGATTACAGACTTCTGTGTTTGTATCGTCGTTATCGACAGATCAACCGAGTGGCTCATTCTGCGTATCGAATTACGCGGAAAGATAGAAGAATACGGAAAAGAAACGCGGCGTCGAGATGGAAAATTCCTGTCGATGGAATCCACTTGCCCGAGCGTGAACATCTAACGCGAGAACGAGAAATCACAGCGAGGCGAATCGCCTAAACTTCTGTTGCGCGAACCGCGTGTCCTCCGACGAGATCGCGCGAACCAAGTTTCACCGTATAAATCCAAATTTGATGAAAGACGCATAGCGCGATATCCATATAGATGGACGTTATAAATCGTGTTTGTAGAAAATCTGTCACGACGAAGAGAACTGGTACAGCAATCTAACGTGGTTCAATTATGCAAGAGGATACCCGAAGAGCAGCTAAATCGCGCGCTAGGTCAACACAGCAAAGTCACGCTTCGCTCGATCTTTAATCCGTATAACGTATTTGCTCGCGTTCGCAGCCGGTTGAACGAACATTTACCCGATAGGTATATGTAGCAGGGAATGCACGGCCGTAGGAGAGTAGGCGACAAGTGTAGAACGGTAAACAAGCGTGGAGATACAGCTTGTAGGAGTACGTGGCCGAAGTCAGCCGCGGGAACGCGAACCGGAGTTGGAAGCTGGCGTGTTGGAGCTGTGCCGCGTCAATAGCACACCCCCGCGATTCAGTAGCGCCTATTGAAGTCTGCGATGACGGGCCCCGTCTGTCAGCAGATCAAAGCCGAAGTAAGCTCTCTTTGTGATGCTCCGCCGGGTCGGTATTTAATTATGTATGAGATCGATATTCGGGCCTTCGGGGGCTCTCTTTCAACTTCCCAGTCTCTCGGTCTCTTGGTCTCCCCGTCTCGGTCCATCGTTCTCTCTTTTACCCCGCCATCGAGCATTTGCACACACATTCGCCCTGCCGCGTCTCCCGCCACCCCCCTCCCCCTCTTCTTTCTCCCCTCTTCCCTTCGCCGGGCTTTCCATCCAGTCCTCGATACATCCTCGTTAGGAATAAACTCGAAATCATGCCAACTACGTTATACCTGTTCTCGCATCTATGTACTTTGTCCGCCGATAAAAACAGGCAGAAATAAACGCGAATACGAATCTTCGTAAGCAAGCTTCTTCCATCGACTTTTCGTTTCGATCGCATTTACGCCGTTTATATTCGCTTTGGGACGAGGCAAAGAAAAATTCGATCGATTCGCACGTCGAAGAAACGATTCGACGGTTTGTTTACGGGCTCGTACCTGCTCCGTGACGTTTGAAGGGGCGGTGCAGCCAAGCTTTACGCGCACATTTAAATCTCGCCCGATCGTAAAGATCTCGTAAACGGCGAACGTCCATTCGTCTAGAGATACGAAGGATCTTGAGGAGAAAGACGAGATTATTACCGAGGTAAACGAACGCGCGGCCGGTGGCTGTAAACTGTCAAGGGACGCCGCACCCGATCCACCACCTAACGTTTCAATGAACGTTCGCTAACCTTCCGCTCGTATTTAGCGTTTTATCAGCTTTCCTTTTATCTACGTCGGCCATTTTCTTTCTCTTTCTTCCCTTTTGTCCTTTCCTCTCGTTTGTCCCGTCCTCGTCTACCTTTCGCTACCAATGAACTCCCGACCAATCCAATTTTGATTCCCGTTTCCGAAAGCTTCGGTTCGGCGATCGATCGTTTATGAGAGAGATAGCGACGTTATTCTGTCGTCATTCTGAAGAAATTAATTTTTCGCCATTGTCGAATAACAATCGTTCGATAACTTGTTGGTCGTCTATACGTAATATAAAGACGACGCGCGTCGCTCGAGCCACGCACGGTAACTGACTTTCCCCTCTTCTTACCGCGCCAACCCCACTGGCTCAAAATATGTCTGTTGTTTATGGGCTGCGCTTCAACACACCTTCCCTCGACGATATTATCGACCTATTCCAACAACTATATGTAAATATTGCGCAGAGTAAATATTCCATTTGTATCTGACTTATCTTCGACAAAGTACTTCTATTTTGTTATTCGTTGATATTCTTTAGGAAAATAATCTTTTCGGAGATGGAAATATCAATATTTATATGCAAAAAGGCGTGTGTGTCACGGATCGTTTAATATACTTAAGATAACGCATAAATACATTAATTCATACATTAATATTGTATCTAATTACAAAGTCGATCTAACTTTATTAACTTGATTTATGAAAGTTCATATTTTTTTGAATATAGTCGAGCGTATAAAAACCCCGTGGTAAATTGCTCGATTTACTTACAACTAGTATTGTGTCGATTAGTACGTTTTAGCATATCGCGTAACGTTATTGCTTCTTTAAACCAGCTCGCACGTGTTAATTACGCGGAAAATGATTATTCGATCCTATTCAACTATATTATTTAGAGTCTTTTAAACATCTCGTTTTAGAGATCCGTTTCATCGAAGCTCGCGTGCAAAATTAGCAAGTGTCTGTAACTCGCGGACGGAAATGGCACTGTCAAAAAAAAAAAAAAAAAAAAAGAAAGGAAAGGAAGATATATTTGAACCGATATCGACCCGATTACGAACTTTCGCGGGACCCTCGAACCGCCGGTTATTCCAGCGATTTCAGCGAGACTTCGTCTTGCACGTAGAGACACGTACTGGCGAGCGTGGCGGCCAGCGAACCATTTCGAATATTTATTCGTTAAATTTCACGATAAAAAAAACTCTTTGATCAAAATCATGCCACTCGATGAACGTACTATGGGTTTTATCGTGATACATACGTCATTCAAGAAACAAATTCAACGACAAAATAAAAAAAAAAAAGGAGGGAAAAAAATCGAGAAAAAAGGAAAAAAGCGTCACCCTCCGTGAACGCAAAAAAATATTAGCCAGCCGTGATGGCGCTAATTTGCCGCGACCTGCGGCGGTTCGGTTGTTCCCGTTCTCTTTCTCTTTTCCACCCTCGTTGCGCGTCTCCTTTCCCCCTTCGCCCATCTATCTGCCTATCCGTCCGTCCGCTCGTCTCTGTCTCTCTTTCGGCCCCGCGCGATTACCCGCTCCGCTTTTTCGTCCCGACAAATCCATTTCGCTCGATTTCCATTTTTACGCATCGATTGCGCGTGTGTGCAATCGTGCCGCGCAACGAATGACCACGAAAGGTTATCGTTGCACTTCGAATTACGATCGATGCGTACCTTTCTCGTTTTGACGTTTCTGCTTCGGCCGTCCACGTGCGCGACCTCCAACGAGATGCGCTTTCAAACACTCGCCAGCGTTTTACGTATATGCAATTCTTTGCTTCGGACGTCGCAGGAGTCATAGCGCGATCAGCAAGGCCGTTGATTCTGAAGGAATGATACTGTGATGAAGTGAAAGATACTTTCGTGGGACGTTTCGTTCGAAGAGAACAGGAAATTATGAAATACAGGTTTGTCAGGCAAATTCTCGACTGGATGTCTACAAACTCCGTTTGTTCGAAAACAACACCTGAAATGAGGAATCTTATTCCGAGGTTTTCGCTTGTTTTCGTTCTGCTGCTGATCGTCCACGTATGCTAAATAAATTTTATTTATCTGTCTATTTATATTCCGGGACGGGCCCATTAAAATACACGCATTTGCAACGACAGGTAGTTACTCGATACGGATATTTAGAGAAAAAAATTTTTCCGAAATATATGTGAAAAAGCATAGTTATAGTAAATTTGGGATAAAGATAACGCCTCGTAGATCGCTCGCTCGAATAACGCGTCACCGGCGAAGATGTATGCGGTCCGGTAAACTATTAGCTAGAGAGAATAACATACGATTTAGGGTATGTATCTAGATGGAAATGTTGGGATCTGTAAGCGCGACATCGACCTAGCGACGGTTTTCAAATTTTCCAATTCTACGTTTCATCGTATTATATCTTCGACTTATTTCTCACGCACGCTCACGCTCGTATCGAACGCGTTATAATTACCAGGAATATTTGGTGGTGCCAACGATCGTTCGAATAAGACTCGGCCTGCTTCGTTAATCATTTCCTAATCATTTCGCGAGCGTGCACAAGCTGTGTATCGATGATCGCGGAAACAGGCCAAAGGCAAGAGAGCAAAAACGAAACGTTTGCGATGTTGGGTGGATGAACACGCGTGCACACGATCGAAGCGAGAATTCGTAGCAAAGAGGGACCAAAGAGGAGGACAGAGCAAGAGGGAAACACGGGGCAAGGGGAAACGTGCACCGTTTTGATCGGTCGCACAGAAAATTGTATTTTCAAAATCAATTAATATCCAGAGAATAATAATACAGTGGCTAATGATCGTGCAGTCATGTATAACCGACTTGTTCCCTCCGCGCCTCTCCCTTTTCCCTTGGTTTACTCGCGATGACCCTCGGGCTACTTCGAACTGGATTCCGCGCGGGTTGTGACGCGTCGATTCGGCCAAAGTGCGTTTGACAATTTTTAATTATCGATAACGAGTTTGACCGCGAAGATAGGTCGACTGAAATGCGATGCATCGACGAACAATCGAAAACCGGGCTCTGCTCGTTCGACGATATCGTATCGTTTCCGTTGTAAGCATCGAGTTCATAAATTGTCTATTTAACACGAACGGTAGTTTGTCTCTTTACCGCGTTGGTCGCAACGATCCCGGCTAATGGTTTATCAAAGGCAGATGCGTGAAATACGATAATTCGACCGGTGGTACGGTTTTATTCCTACGATATTCGACTAAACGCGATCGTACAAAAGTCCGTTCTCTCGTTTTTCTCCCATATAACTCTACCTATATAACCCTTGAAAGGCAGATGGTTTTACGTACGCGACAGATACTGGGTCCGAGCGGGCCTCTAGCGAAATTTTCCTCTTTAACCCATTAAACGACCAAGATCGCGTTCACGCGATATTTCATTCGCAATTTCCTTTTAGTCGATTTAGATTATCGAGTTTCATTAAATCCGTAACGCGGTTACCGACTGAATTTCAAGAAACTTCTCCGTATTTCTTCCGTTATTATTTCACCTTTCGTTTCAATTCGATCAAGTCGACAAAGTTTTACGAAAATTTATTTACACACAGCGATTAATGAACGAGGGACTAGATGTTCGTCGTTCCAAGTTCCAGATTGTACGACGCGAGACGATTTTCTCGCGAATAGTTTCATCTCGTACTGTCGGATTCCACGGGGCGCGTAATTGCTGGCGACTTTGCGATTTTCCAGAAGTTTTTCGGAAATTTCTCGCGTGGGATTGCGGCAGCGTTTCGGGCGCCGCATCGATCAAAGAAACTGCCAAGTTGACGTCGCCGGACGGCTCGTAACTTACTCTCCTTGCACAACCATCTAAATATACAGAGAGAGTCTCGTGGCGCTCGGCTTTGTTTCTCCCTCTCTCCCTATCTGCGCTCTGTGTTCGCCGTAATGTCGCCAACTCGAAAAATTCAGCGAGTTTTTCGCGGTCCGCTTGCTCGGTCGGTTGCATCCATCGCCGTGGATACGTAGACGATCGCGGCCCGAATAGATGATATCTCGCAGTTAGTGCTCGAAGAAGTCCGGAAACGCGAACGACGTACTTTATGTATTCGCGATAGACGATAAATTTTCTCTCGCCTCTTGCCACGAGCGGAAAAATTCCACCGTGAATCACCAGTTAGATTACTCGCGTCGTTGCTCTCCGGATTTCGCAGGACACAAGTATTCTGCTATGCGCGGACAGAGAGAATCGCGTTGGCGACGCGCGCGCGTGTCCCCGCGATGGCTGCGCCATAAATCATTCTTGATGATTCTCCGCGCCCGTACCTACATACTTTGCTCCACGATTCACCGCCACCCGTTACACGAACCGTCTTTAATTTCGGGATCGAGCCGAGCCTACACCGTACTCTCGTACCGAGACGAGCTACTTACTTCTCGCACGCGATCGAGTCGTTCCGTCTACACGGCATTCGATGAATCATCCCCCTCGAGATCGAACGTCGCGTTCCACGCTACCGGAACCGCCACCAAATACGAAATTCGCCCTTTCGAGACCCGCGATCGGTGCGCTCGCTCAGGGACAGTCGAACCATCGTCGGCTGAAGGAATCGCTGTGAAGCGTAAGGTGCGTTATCGCTGCGATTTCTTCCACCGGAAACGGACTGAGATTGTACTGCTTTCAAGCTTTGTATGCGGCTACAAGAAAAGACGACTGACGGAAAGCTAGTGGCACGTCGGATCGCGCGTTGCGTGTTTTAAAATATACCACATGCCATACGATTTTTAATCATCGTATTGCGACGTTACGTCATGATCAACTAGTTTCATCCGCTTTTGTTTTAACAGAACGTTATCATCTACCTCTTAGTCTTGTCGTTGGAAGTAGAAGAGAGGCGTAGGTTTCCTCAATTTTGCTCCACGCTTAAGAAGCTAATAATCCAATATACGAGGCTCTTGAAGCTTCATTCGGACTAACGATCACGGCTACGGTCAGATCGCGTCAACCTAGGCACCGTTCCAGAGATTTTCATTCGTCCCGCCGGAACCGCCTACTGTTAATGCCGTTACCGAATCGCGTGTAAGCGACTTTGACCGGTGCTTGACTGCGCGTGATTCGACCGTAGCGCAGATGGTCCGCAAGGAATCGTAGGAGCGCGCGACGCGAATCCAAATCGCGAAGCCACCGTCAAAAAGATCGTAACCGCGTCGAGCCTAAACCGTAGACGGACTCGAGAAGAAACTTACGCGAGTGGAATTGGTCGGCGAGTGTTGCGCGTTAAGAAGGAAAGGCGAGAGATTATGGTCGTAGTTGGAGGAAGGCGCGAGCGTGTGCGCGTTATAGGTGAAACACGGTGCCGGGTGATAACAGCGAATAATAATCGTGCATGTTACGTCAGCGCCGTGCATACGTGCCGAGAGTGCCACCCACTTGCACGTAGATCACTCTCTTGTCTCTTCCCTCTCTGTCTATCCGTAGCTTCTCCCCCTTGTGCTGCGTTCCCTCGCGACACGACGAACTGCATTCCGAGGAGGAGCTAGGATCTCGCAACGACAGCGACCACGTCGTAACGCGGTCTATTGTCGGTGAGGCGGCGACACCACGGTTTCTCGGTTCTGTAGTTGCACGCGCGTACCGTCTGTGCCAACACGCGTGTAACGGTATCGAAGTCGCGTGTAAACCGGTGAATCACGGCTCGGCACGGTTCGTTGCGTGGGAAGAAAGTGGGAAGGGGTGGCAGTGGCATTGCTTGGTCCGAGGACACTGATCCTTCGCGAGAAGTTGTCGGGCTGTCGTCTTCGTCGTCGTTGTCGTTGCCACCGTCGCAGACGTGCAACACCAACGACGTTGGAAAACGAGAAGGATGCGAGAACGATGTCTGGGTGGAGTCGAGCGAGGCTCGAAGCGATCGACCTTTCAACGAGCAGGTTGCGTAGGATTCACGGGCTAGGAAAACGTAAATGCGGCATAGACATCGGCGCAACAATGTGCAACCTTGATCTTCCAATTTAATACGCGGCGTTCGAACGAAAGGAACGTTTTATCGGTTGCAATGGATTTCCGTCTCGCTTCGATCCTTGCAAACGTTTTTCCCGTGTAGCGCGTTATTGTTCCAAGCGTTCTCAGCGCGTCTGTTAGATTATGCGTTTGCAGGCAAGTGGAGGGTGTACAAATGCACCGTACGAAAGGTATTAGGTTGTCGGAAAAGATTCTTTCGTTTTGTAATGATAGAAATGATAGACGCACCAATGTTGCTTGTTTTATATTAATTTATTGAATTATGCACGAACGTAATTATAGAGATATAACGAAATGGATCATACCTAATTGAACAAAATAATATGAAACAAATATAAAAATTATTCTTCGTCTGTTATCACCTTATGAAACGAAAGAAACTTTTCCGACAACCTAGTATATTCTCATTTTATCATTTCTTACGAATATAACGATTCGAACAGCGAGCGTGAAGACGATGGCAGAGTAGCTTATCCTGACGCAAAAAAAAAAAGAAAAGAAAGAAAATTGCGACCAGGCACTTATAGAACACGATGACCAACGCGTATAACGCGTTAGATAAATTTAACGTTTCGACACGCTTCCGTTTACAAAAAATATTTTTACACGCGGTACGTATCCTATACGTTGTACAAAGTTCAGTGTATTCCTCTCGCCCCTGTACCGTCTCGCTAAGTTTCCTTCCCAGCCTCGCACAGTACTCGTTACTAGATCTACGTTCGCTTCGTACAGCTCGGATGGACTCCGTTTTAGGGCGGAATGAAAATTCGTGACCGATCGGCCCGGCTGGACGTTCGCGTTAACGTCCGGTCTGGCTCGTCGACACGAGGGATTTGGTTGAGACTCGTCAAGTCGATCGATTATTTTTGACAAGGTTGATCGATAGGCGCGCTGGCAAGCGGCGAACATCGACTGTGCGTGGAACGTTGCGTCGTCGTACGGCGAGCACGACGCTCGCATCGTTGTTAACGTTGCGGGATATTAATATGCCGGATGTTACTGATCGCCGAGCTTGTTGAACTTTCTTCCGTTCTTTGGTTCATTTTCTATTCTTAGAAAATTCCATCGGTTTAAGGAAAGTAGGAAAGAATCGTTAGAGACGCGATTTTCCTCTAACAATCTCGCTGCGTCGTTTCCATCATTTTCCCCTCAAATAATCATATTTTTCTACCATTGAGAAGTTTCTCGAGGAAAAGATCGTTACCGATCCACGTAATCGACTAAAGATTCCCCTAAAACGTCGGACATTTTACACAGCCTCGCGAATAATATCGTCGAACGAGTCGATCTCTTCCTCGGATCGATCAATAGATACGAAACGAAGTTGATCTATTCTCGCTGTACCAGTTTTCTCGCTTGCGCTCTCATATCTGTATCTTTTGTTAGATTAATTCTCCTCTTTTCCGTATCTGTTCTTCTATGAATAATTCAGAAAATCATCAATATCCCGATGATAGAGTCAGCAAATCTAAAGTCACTCTTGAAAGTGTCAACGGAAACCTGAATGCGGCGTAATGGATGTGAACGGAGCATATTTTTCATCGTTAGAATATGTGATTTTATGAATGGAATTATTAATCGTCATAATTTGCTTTCTGTCTCCGACAACAAATCCAGCCAATCTGCTCGGAGAATATTCACTCGTGTATTTCTTGTTGCGAAGGAAAAAATACATTAGCATAAGCATAACTGCACAAAGTAGGAAAATATGTATTAATAGTAATATACGCGAGGCTACAGTTCGTCAATTAAACGATACTAAATTATAATAATTACGACTAAATAATAACAACATTGAAAAAAAGTATTTTCATCGTTGTAACGATCAAAACTACTGTGAGAAATTTGTCTATCGTTGCGCAGTGTGTTTAACGAAGATGGCATCGCCGCGAACGTTCGATCGCCACGCTCGAATAATAATTTTTTCGTCGACCGTTTTACGATTCCGTGGTACCGGCTCGTCGACCGTGTAACCCCGATTCTTCGGCGAGAAATTTCGTGGACGATCTTATATAGCCTCGTCACGGAATGCCATTCGTCAGAATTTTATCGATCGCCGTTGAAGGGGAGCGAAAGACGACGGGTTCCCGTATCGACACGATCGATTCTCATCGATCGCGCGAGTACGATTCCAATTAACCCGTTTCCACGCATCGGTGATCGGTTTACGTTTCAAGGACCTCGTAAATTCGAACGTATCGATCGTCCGAGTATCGATAATTATGATCGAGGGATATCGTTTGTTCCGTTCTCGGAGAAAGAAAAAATGACAATAATTGGCTCGTCCGTTAGCAGTTGGAGCTGGGAAACCGGCACAGTGATTCCGCCATGACGAAATCAAAACGACGAATCGTTCAGAGTGTTTCTTTCTTTCGTCTTATCGATCTTAATGCGTGTTCGTCCGACTCTGTTACGCGGCATTCAGGTTTCCCTTGACACCTTCCACACTGTCTTCGCATCTTCCGACTCTCTATCATCGGGATACACGTGACGTTGTAAATGGAATTATCGATCGTCGTAATTTGCTTTCTGGTCTCGACGACAACCACAGCCAATCCGCTCTGAGAACAATTATTTATGCATTTCTTGAGTCGATGAAAAATACGTTAGGTTACATACTTGCACAGAATAGGAAAATACCCGTTGTACCAACGTACATACAAACTTAAAATGATAATATCGTAACGAGGCGCGATATCACGATTTCTTGATGGCCTGTCGAACGATATATCGACGGAGGTACGTGCGTTATTAGTATTTAATAGCTGGACGATTACCGCTGCTTGCCGAGTTAGTCAAACGCTCTATACACATTACGAGGCTGAACATGTGGCAAGTTACAACGTCGTATATTTCCTGATAGGACGTTAATTATGAATTTGAATACTAATTCACGCACGAATAATCGGATCGGTGAATCGAGATGCAAGGAGAATCGTTGGCAAAGATAGGACCGGTAGCCACTGGACGAACGAAGACGCGGAAGCGGTCGATATCGGCGTCGATTAGCCTGCGGCGTAGCTCGCAAGTGTTCGAACCGGGCAGAAGGAACGCGTAATCCAGCGTTCGGCCACGTGGCGGATATAAAAAGACTCGTTGTTGCCGACGATGCATTACATAATAGGTATTCCCGTTCATAAACAGCGGCGTTTAACTATGAATGAAGCAGAGGCCCGTGGCCGCCGCTCTCGCCCACTTCTACGCATACCTACAACGCTCGTCCGTGTACCCGGTCTTGACCTGCCTCAAATCATGTAAATCCTAATCCGTCCGCGCACGATCGTTAACTCCGCACGCGCGCCTCTGGACTGTGAATAATTAAAATATTAATGAGTAACACCGACTCACCTGGCGTACTTGGTCGCCGGTTAATTATCGATAGTCGATCCGCGTATTAAACCGCGTTAGCGATTAACGACCCGCAACCCGGCATACGATTTATTTCCACGCGAAGATAGTGAAAAATTCATTACATCCTCCTGTCTACTGTGTCGGTACGCAGTGTCCGAACGACGAACACGTACGCCTGGAAAATACGTTCTCGCGTCCGTTGGAACCGATCGCAACGGTATTTGCGATTTTTCAATAGAACACTAACGCTAGCTGGTCGCGGCCAGAGCAGCGTAAAATTTCGCCCGGGCGGATCTGCGTGTTTTCCTGGTGTGGCCGCGGGTAGCCAACCTGTTTAGCGCTGGAAGAGAAGAAAAGGTCGAAAAAAAAGAAAAACGTGTAAGAGGCTCAGGTGCAGGTATCTCCGGCGTCCGGCTCGAAAGATCGAGTTGCTCGATGTCTTCTCGAATGCCCCGAGAAATTTAAAACGTCTAAGCCGTCAACTTTTCCGCCCCTGTTGCTTGATGCGCCCACCCTTCCTTCCTTTGCGCGTCTCCTTCTCCTCGACTTTCGCCTTCTTAGCGCACGCCCCCCCCCCTCGCCCTCCTCTTTGTTCCTTTTTTTACGTTTGTCATAGAAGAATCGAGCGACGCCCGTGCTTTCGAGCGAACGCTCGATGGAAAATCGCGCTCTCCGGCAGATCGATCTCGAAATAATCAATTTTACAACGATCGGTTTCCTTCGTCTCGGAGATATCCTCGATGACAACGCAGTGCTGCAGAAAGCAGACAGTATTGGGTCGTTCGATAAGTTTATGCCGCGGTGAGTTTATACTCTTGATGACGTGTTTTATGAATAGAGCGATCAAGATGATCAATCTTGCAAGATCAAGTGCAGTCTAGAGAAGGCACTCGTGAGGAGAAAATCAATGAATCGCAAGCATTTAGATTCTTCCGGTTATTGTGCAATTTTTTTCTACTATTCCCGCGTCTTACGTTCGAGTCAATGCCGTGCGAATAATCTAAAATAACGCGTCCAAGTTCTAAGACCGGTTTCGTAGGGAAGATACGCGTATCATAGATACCGAATATAGTAGACCGATGGATGCGTTCACACGACGATTCTCGCGAGACGCGGTATCTCGCGATACTCGTTCCACGTATCTCGACAACGATACTTTTCCAACGAAGACGATGGACGAAATTTAAAAAAAAAGAAAGAAAGAAACGTACGCAGCCTGCCATACGTAGACGCACGTCAGTGTGAAACCAGCCTAAAGCGTCTAAATAGCAGAAAAATGAACGATACGAATTTATTGGACGATCTAATAGAAAGTGTGCTCGTGTTTTTCGTCTCGTATAAGACGAGCGTTTGCTCGATCGAGCCAAGACTCAATGGTCGTAGCCGAGTGGAAACCAAGTTTCGAGGTTTGCCTGTAGCCCCGGTGGATTGACAGCTGCGACGAGTCATCTTCCACCGCGTCATCGTGATCGTCATCGTGATCATCATCCTTATGGACGGCGGGCCACGATGATTGGCTGAAAGCGCATTTGTTTCGTGACGCAGCAGGGGCGAGAGCGCAGCGAGTTTCGTCCGTACACATACGTACGAGAGTCGTACGTGCGTGTTTGTAAAGGAAGAGGGTGACGATACTCGGCAACTATAGCTCGCGCTGCTTTTACCGCGTTGAAAATTCGGCAACAGATCTAATTTCGATCGCGACAGCGAGCAGAAAGACGCGACAAGTTGTATTTCTTCGATACATTGTCGATGGATCGCGTATCGTCTGTCGGCTGTCTTCTTATAAAATTCAGTTATGCGATCTGCTTGAAAGATATTCGCGTTAAGAATGTTGGTTTCAAAGCTGTCGATTGCCATACCTCGGATATTAGACGCGTCGTTAGATTTTGTCAGAAATTTCATGCATTTGTTGCTTGTTCTCGCGAGCAATGAATCTCTGCAAGCCGGTGTCGCTTATTTCTTGAGAATCGAATATTCAGAAACGAACAAAGGACAGAGTCGATCGGTTTCACCTGGACGGAGATCAAGTAACGATCGAACAGCCCGGAAAAGGGTTCTGCAAAATTTTCCGCCTACGAATATCGAGACGTACAACTACAGAAAGATGGGCGAGGGACGATTTCACGAACGCGAGTACACACAGCACCGTGTTGTATAGACGCGTGGACGATCCGTAGCTGGAAGGTTGCTTCGTCACTGGACGGCCTTTGGGCTTCGCCGATGCATCGGACGTAGCGACGAACCGAGACGGGGCTACACCGACGAATCGGAGGAAGGGAGAAATACGATGTACCTGAAGCAAAGTATCCGTAGCGGCAAGGATAATAAATAATAAAGGTATAGGTACGGGAGATTGATGGCTGCACCATGACTGACGTTCCATCAATCACCTCTTCGCCCTTCTCACCAAGGATCGACCGTCTTCGTTCCAAGTACCTCCGACTTCGTTTTCTTCTTCGTTCGTCCCTCGACCATTCGCTCCGTTCCATCCATTCCTTTTCTCCCTTCGTCCTCTCTTTCCGTAGCTTTTTTCCTGCTCGCTATTATCGTACCGGCCCTTATTAGCTCGCTGCCTTTCGCGTTCCTCGATGAATCGAGAAATGACTACCTACCGCGGGCCAAAGCTTTCTCGCTCGCGGGATCCCACAATGACTGCGCTATTTCCGAATCCTCTTATTTGCTGTTCACCTATTAAACAGCCGGCTGCCCTCTGTGCTCGCTCTCGTCGTGCCTTCTCATTCTTCCAGCACCATTTCCAACCAACTCAATGCTTCCAACTCGTGCACAAAGACTCGTGCTAGTATTATGCGCGGTAATTCGTGCATACGTTGGTCGCTTGGACGACTTGTCAGCGCGATTTTGGAAAACAAGTATTTTCGGTTCATCGAGCTCGACGACTGGTTGATACAATTATCGTAGTAACGACATCGCAACACCAACGATCCTCGTTCGTCTGTCCTCGTGAAAATTACAAGAATACCATTTTTAGCTTCGTCGATACGTTTCAATCTTTTTAAGTACGATATTCTCTGTATATCCGTAATTACGTCTAATGGAATCGTAAAGTCGTGGCACAAACGACCGTATACGACTGTTTAACTTTCGATCAACGATAGCTCAAGATAAACCCGTTTTACGATACCAATTTCATCCTATTGGGAGTTCAGCGTCTGACTGAGGGTGGGAATCGCAAAATTTGACAAAATTCGTATTCGTTGCTCGTCGTTGGGTCGCTCTAGTCGCGTGACGCTCGCGCTTATCCAAATCGCTAATTGTCAGGGTGAAGCGCGTACTCGTGATATATTTTCTGGAATCTAGTGGTCAATCAACGACTGGTGAACGGTGCGTAATGTCACTTAGGGAAGAAAGTGCAAACGTTGGCCGTTTCGATTCGCAGCGAAGGAAGAGCCAGACCTCTAGGGCCAAAGTATGGAACGTAGAAGTAGAGAGTAGGAGACTGCTGCCATCCGCCAACTAATCCGTCCCCTTCGGCGTATGGTGAGTGGCCAGGACGTATCAATCGGAAGGCTGGTATAAGTTTCCGCCGTTGTGGTCCGCCGGTACGGAGGTTAGCTGTCGTGGTCAGTTTCGAATTGCGGCGATGTCAGTGACAGCTGTGCTCGAGGGCCGCGTATTGAACTCACGTCCAGTCACGCTCCTTTATACCTACTTACCTTGCCCCCTCTTGCCGCCACTTGCTCTCTTTCTCTCTCTCTCTCTCTCTCTCTCTCGCTCGCTCGCTCAGTTTCACTATCTCTTTTCGTTCTACCGCACTTTCTTCTCTTTCCTCCTCTTTCTCCTTGCTCTTCTCGCTCTTCGTCTCTTCCGTACGCTCTCTCCAATCGAGTCTGCTTCGACTCGCCCGGTCCTGTCCAAAGGAAAGCTTCGACCGGGTTCGGTTCACCTAATGGGACACGCGTACAGCGCGCAGCCAATCGGTAATCATCAAGCGGACAAGCTGCAAGTACTTTATTAGGATGTATCGTTATTTTTTTATCTTGCATCGTTTCCACTTGAGACGCACCTTTTGCTCTACCATCATTTTCGATTTCCTCGGAGCAAAGTTCTCGCTCGTTTCGCCCGACCATTCTCGACTCTTTCGAAGCGAGTTTCTCGAAATCGATCGCGGCCCGACTCCGCCTAATTAAAGCATCTTACTCCCCGCATAGGGATTACAGTATTTCGGCGATAAGAAAATTCCAGCGTATCGGAGAGCGTTGCCCGAGCAGAGTGCGTTTTCGCTGTGAAAGGCGAGGCAAGCGTGGCGAAAAGGGTAAGAACAAAGAGAAGAAGTCGCGACAAAGAGAGAGAAAGAGAGAGAGAGAGAGAGGGAGAGGTGCATACCGGGGAGCTGTTTAACTTGCCAATTACTGAAAACCCTGGCCCATCGAGACGAGTATTAAACGGGCTTCCGACCACGGCTATATACCGACGTTTCTATTTTCCTTGGCGAACGTTATCCTCGATACCTCCGCGCTCTTCTCTTTCGTTTGGTAAGAAGGCAATACGACGAGTAAGAGCGAAGAAGACGGCAGGATTTCACGAGTGCGTTGCCTTCTCTCTCGTGCTCTCGCTTCCGTTCGTCTATGGACGAACTAAACTCGGCATAACGGCGGCAAGAGGAGCAGGCACGATATTACGCCAGCGAGTCGACGATGCTCCGGAGAACGAGATCGGTGGTCGTAAGGAAGAATAGGGGACGGGACTCGGGTCGAAGCATCGGTATACGTTTCGAGACGTTCACGACGTTCCAGGACGGTCGCTCAGGGACGCTTCGACGCAACGAGCGAGCCTTATCTTCGCTATACGCTCGTAGGGGAGGTACACGGGGTGCGGCGTATCAAGCTTTCACGGTTACTTCCGTTACTCTTCGACCGCCTAGACCTACACAACATACCTGTCCTCGTTCGTTACAAATACATCTTGCTTCTCTGTTCGTAGCTACGTTGAAAACACCGTATCGCCCGCCGTAAGATCCAGGGTTTCCTTAGCTCGACAAAAAACAGGCACACCCTTTTTCTCTTATCCGGAAACCACCTCGCTTTCGTATTTTTGAAATTTACGAATCCGTCGGTCGTAAGTTGCTTCGCGAAGAGGCTGCAAAGAATGTTGTTATTTTTCCTCGATTCTTATGTAGCTGCGTATTTTTGGAAAGCGATCGCCGCGGTCGACG
The DNA here is from genome assembly GCF_014825855.1 of Bombus pyrosoma. Lineage (NCBI taxonomy): Eukaryota > Metazoa > Arthropoda > Insecta > Hymenoptera > Apidae > Bombus > Bombus pyrosoma. Next base: position 8,789,149 of record NC_057782.1, read on the forward strand.
CAGAAATTACGAAAACCGTGACCGAACCGACCAACCGAGCCGAACAAGGGCGAACGCTCGGCGCGAGAAGGATAGACGACACGGAGCGACAAAAAGGGGTGTCTTGACGATTTATAATCGGTGACGAATGGGCGCGATCGCAGGGAGCCCTCGTCTCTCCGGCGTTTTATAAATGTCGCAGAGCAATAAAGACGCTCGATGGATTAGCCGTGAGCCTGGCATTCCAAAGGCAACGGATTCTATTCTGGTGATTTGAAACCAGGCACGCGCGTCCAATGAATCAATCGAAGCCTCGCTTTTTTCTCTCCTGTCTCCTGTCTCGTGCCTCGGCCTCCTCTATCTCTTCCGATACCTTTATAGTTGGCGAACGACGGACGTTTCCACGTCGGACACGTTCGATTCTCGAGATTCGTCGAATCTACGAATACGCTTCGTCGCGCGCCTTCCTTCAGCTTCGCTCTTCTACGGTACAACAGAGGTGGTGCAGCCTGGTCGCCCCTTTTCCACCGGAGTCGAGTCCCTCCCCGGTGAACCTCCGTCGCTCTCTTTCTTCGGCGACGCCGTGACACGAACACGCGGTATCCCCGCTGTTCCAAGAATTCACGTACGCGTCATAAATAGTGGCCTGCTCGCACTCTGCCGCCTCCACCTCCCCTTCTCACCCCTCCGCTTCGATTTCTCGCACGTTTCGACGTTTTCCAATATTCCAAACTGCACCGATTCCATCTGGGGTCCCTCCGAAGCTTCTTCAACGTCGCCCTCTTTTCCTGTCTCTTCTTTGCCATTCGCCCACCACCTAGCGTTTCTCCTCAACCTCGCGAGTATCGACCGCGAGTATCGTAACCGCCACTTTTCCAACTCCGCGTTCCTTTCGTCAAAAGGACGAATCGATGACGACACGGCAGTACGCCGAACGTTTGTTGCATCAGGAATCCGCGTTTGTATGTGTGTAATACGTATCTATTACGACTTTCGTATTATACGCGTTGGTCAGTGGATAGTTCTCCAAACGATCGTATATCGAGAAGAACGATGGTTGGGATTGATGCAGAAAAGCGATCTTTTCCTTCCGCGTTATTACAGTGGTCACGAAGTGTTATCGAAGAAGGAGCGACGAAGTAACTGTTGTGTGTAGGGACTTGGGAATATTTATTAGATGCTCCTGTACGTTTATGTGGTACTCGTGAATGTATTCGAACACGTCTCGTAGGAAGCCTCTAAGAAGATGTTAGGAATCATAGCGGAATCTTTCGTGCGTTCGAAATTAATCGCGTACTTCAACTTTTAAAAATATCGTATTAACTTAAGGAAATATATCGAGCTTTTTACAATAACAAAGAGGAATTGATTATGCACCTGAAAGCAGTGAAAAGAATTCAATCGCACGTACGTCCTATTCGTTCTTGCCTGTAAGATGTAACCAACTTTTAAAACGATCAACTTTTAAACAAAACACTCGAAACGATCATCTTTCGTTTCGAAGCCTGTAAACGTCTTGCGGCAATGCGGTAGTTGTCAATGTTTTCCAAAATTGTTGAAAACCCTCCTTGATCTCCTCGCATAACTTTATTTACCATTGTTATTGTCATTACTATTTACTAACGAACGTTAGCCCTGTAACACAACAAGGGAAACTAAATGTAGAAGTTACAAAGTTGCAAAGTTATAAAGTTGCGGAGGTTATGTTGCGAGTGAAACAAAGCGAAACAGGAATATATTGTTAAATATAGAAACGTGTCACATTATAAATAATTAAAATAATCGCGAACGCCAAACGTGGGAAGTTGCGAAAGGACGCGGACAAGAGATCGACTCGATCCGATAATGTGTTAGCATGTGTACACAGCCTCGTAATCGTGTCCCCGTTTCTATATTTATTAATTTATTTATTTATTTATTTATTTAAACAGAAAATAACGATAAACCTGTAAACTTTAACATATAAGACAACACGATAGGAGAAGGCTAACGCAACGAATGTTTGAAATGCGCGTGTATCTCGCTGATGACGAAAGTGACTGAGTATCTAAAAATCAAGTCGGATGAGTAACGCTGGTTCTTTGAAAGACGCACCGATCCGTCTTGTCGAATGGAATTGGCGCCAAACGTTTTACGAGCATGCGCGCCACGTTTCACCGTCCTCGGCGTGGGTTTGTTGTGCGTCGACCTTTACCTAACGGCTCTCTCGGAGTCGCAGCGAGCTCCCTTAGCTCCTCTCCGCTCCCTTGGCCTCCCTTCTGTAACTACCGCCGCGCAGCCACCCCCGTCGCCAACCCTGACCTGATTTATGGGATTCTCCAAGTGTCTACCCTGCCGACGCGCGTTTTCGAGCCTCCCTCCCAACTCTCTCCCTTCCGCTTTCCCTCCTGTCTGTACGCGCAGACAGCTGGCTAGCATTTTCACGAACGCGCGTTTCCTCTTCTCCACGCGTTCCGATCCTTCGTTACCTTATCACGCTTTTTACGAATCCACTTCGATTTTTGCTCGATTCTTCCTACTTTTACTTATCTGTTTCTTTATTCTTCAAATGCTCACGCGTTTTGCTGTTTTTTTTTTTTCGCTTTTTCTTCCCGAATTTGCCTTCGTCGCTCGACTCGGTTAGAAATCGAGCGGAGGAAAAGCTATCGGAATATTAATCGCGATCTATACGTGGCGTTGAACGATCTTCGAACGAACGCGATACCGTCCCCCTGGCACCCCTGTTCGAAACGCCTTTCTCCTCTCTCTCTCCGTTTACCCGCTAGATATGGCCGAGTAATATACGAGCACTGCATCTGTTCCCCGTGTGACGCAACGTCCTGCCATAGATCACGCTCAGGCTTTTAGAGAGTGAAGGCTGTTAAGAAAAGCGCGACGAGGACGGCGCGCGGACACGGCACAACGAAGAATAAGAGGGACGAGGACGAAAGGATGGAGGGGCAGGCAGGGAGGGAGAGAGAAACGGAGTAAGGTTGAACGAAAGAGCATCGGAGATCCCTGTTACGGCCGAGAGAAACAGGAAAGCGAGAGAGGGAAAGCGTGGGACAAGGAGGGGCAAAGGGGCTGACAGGGTGACGTACTGTTGCCGTTAAACTCGGCAACAGACTACGACGTAAAGAGGAGTAGCTGCGAGTTCGCGACCGTTTCTCTCTAGAACGTCGCGACACGGAAAAACAGACAAAGACTCTCTCTCCTTTCGTCTCTGCTTTTTATCGATTAACGATCAACGATTCGGTGCCAACGAATACGTAGACGGATATCGTTCGTTTGAAATTCGACGCGACGAGAAACGCGTTTCGATCCGGTCCGGTTCAATTCGAGAAGCTCGACGGTTATTCGCGGTGATTCGCGACGAACGAGAAATGCGACGAGAGAAGGAAAAAGAGAGAAAGAAAAAACAGAGAGTAAGAGAGAGAGAGAGAGAGAGAGAGACCAAGAGAACGAAAGGGAACGCGATGGTAGCCCGGCGATACGCCGAGAAGCCGTCGCGCCTCGCCGCACGACGAGCAAACCATTCAGCCGAGATATACGAGCGAGAGTTTGTTCGCGCTTATGGCCTGCGTCTGGAAAGAGGGCGGTGTGGGCGGAGGAGGGATACGAGGGGTGCGTGAAGGGAAGAGAGCTCGGTTGCCGCTTTATCGGAGCACCCTTATGCCTATTATGCCTCCTCATCCCCCGATGGTAGCGGTTTAACGCGGCCATCCCCTTGCCGCGCTAGTCGTTTGGTCGGTCACGACGCGCTGCCGAGTACGGCCGAGTACGAACGAACGGAGTCGAGTAGCGGCGACGACGGCCGACGAGCACCGAGGTCGGGCGACGGCGGGTGACGCGGCGTGGCGCGGCGCGCGAATTAAAACGCCTCATAAATATCTGAAACAAAGGCGGCCGCTTTCGAGGGCGTACGGTGGAAAGATATACGGCCGGTTAGGATGGCTGGTAACGGGTGGATAAGAGAAGGGTCGGGAATTGGTTGTGGCTGCGCGGGGGACGCGATTCCACCGTTTCGCCCATCGTTCGGAAAAACACAGCCAAAGAGGGTGGAAAATTCTTTTCTTGTATCTGGGCTCGCGTTAAGCGTAGTTTCGTCGACCAACGAATTTTTGTGACCATATTCTGACTTTTTCTCTTTCAGGTAAGTAGTGGTCTCCGATCGTTTGAAAAGCGAGCGGCCCGCAGCCGTCGCACCGGACGGGAGACATGCGCAGCAAGCAGCAGCCGAGGCCTTCTTTTCGGTGGCCGCAGCAACGCGGCGATAATCTTACCGGTAAATATCTTAACCCACGCAAACGCACGTAGCGCAGTACGCACGAGCACGCACACGCATTCCCGTTTGCACGCATTTTTATTTTTCCGTAGTAATTGTACGCGCTTGTCGCGCGTTTCCATGTTACCTCCAAGCTTTCCATCCTTGTTTGCTAGATTGACAGTCGAACGTCCGTACCGCTGACCTTCGATCGGTATAAAGACAATGCAAACGCGTTAACGAGTACGTATCTACTTGCATGCGTCCTTCTTTCGCTATATCCACGTCTAACTGCATAGCGTGTGAAATTGTCCATCGGCTACAGCTAAATCATTTCCATTTCTTTGCTCTTCCTTTCGCTGCCCTTGATGGTCGATTCATAAGTTACGGCAGGTCGTTGTTAACTTGTTAACCGGAAAACACGAGTTAAATCGCCGTCCTTGCTCCATTTTCATTGGAAATAAATTATACTTTTCAAGATTTTCTACTCGATTTGTCGACTCTTAATTCCCTGATAACAGCAGAATCCGGTTAACAGGTTAAAAATATAAGCATCGTACGCTGTTATCGCGTAGAGACCGAGTCGAGCGTGTTTCGTTATTCGGACGAGTCGACGTCGAGAAAAAGAACCGTCGAAATGATAGTTCGCGGCGCTGTCGCACAGAGCGTGTGCGTTCTACGTCCGTGCGTGCATTTCGTCCGTGGAGAAATTAGAAATGCCCGGAGAGATTTATTGCCGGTTGCGCTGCGCGCAATTGTCGCAAGAAACGGGAGATCCTCGTCGCTCGTTTCTATCGAGAATCGGTCCACGGAGCGCAAACCAAAGAGACGATGATGGTCCTGGAACGAGGCTCGCCTTTCGTTCCCGACGTAAACGCGGCGCGCGTTCTTGCCGCTGATTTACGATACCTCGAACGCACATAGCTATCCAACGAAACGTTTCGATGGGAAATCGTTGTCCGTTCGACGCGATAACGTATATCCATGTTCGTTCGAACCTCGCGCGATAACCGGGCCCGAGTGCGACAACGCGGTCAGACGCAGGCGGCTGCATCGGTGCTTTCGCTTCGTCGAGAACGGAAGTCGCCGCTTGAGATCTACGACGTCGATGGATGGATGACTGGGATGGTCGATGTTCGCTTACGATCGTCGATCACGAGGATCGATACGAGAACGGTCGAGAAACGAAATTACGAAGATGTCGTGATCGGTTGGACATTCACGGGGCTTTCCATGCGATTATCTGGCTGATTAATCCGAAAATATAGATACACGTTAATTATTCGATCGTACATATTTACGCGGTTGAGTTTTTATAAACGCCACAGAAGCGACCTGATCGGATAAACGTACAGATATGGTGCCGCATTGTGGACGCTGAAGCGACTACCGCTGTGTATATTCTACGCCCTTTCCCGTTTCAACCTGGGACACCGTATTAATTCGCATACGGAACAGGTGGCAGGAAAAGGGGGCAGACGGGTCTCGTGCCCCGAACACGGAAGATCGCGACGAAAGCTAGTTCGTGCAAGAAGAGGTTTGATGGCGCGCGCGTTCTAGAACCTTGGATGACGCCCGAGACAGGGCAGAGATATCGAACGATCGTGTCGCTCGAAAGCGGATAACCGACGCGGATAAAGTACAAGTCCGCGTGCGTGTGCCGGACAAACGGGGTCGTCGAGGGACACGCGACTCCTCTCTCCAATAGCCTCTAGCAGGGAATCGTGCCGGTCTCGGCGATAACCCTCGAATGACGTGACAAGCGAAATCCTGTATCCACGGTCCGGCTGGCGCGGGATATCGGCGGACGTCTAAATGAACCGTTGTACCTTCTGCTTTGATTTCAAAGAGCGGATCCCTAACAGCGGAGGAATATTCATTTAAATATCTGTCGATACTCGAGTCCGACGCGAGGGTTGCACCGATGTCAGCGCCGGACTTATGTGCCCTCCGCGTTCTCCGTTCCCTCTTCCACCTTTTCCCTCCTTTCCTCCTGCACCCGCTGCTGCCTCTTTCACCCTTCGCCCCTGCTCTCTTTCTCCACCTCTCTCCCATTCCAATCCCGTCCCCGTATCCATCCCCGTCCTCTTCTACGGCCGCACGCGTACCTACCTGTCTACCTGCCCGCGTTATATGTATCTATACACGCCCACCAGTCGACGTCTGATCTCTGTCGCGGATACGTTCAATCCCGCACTTTGTTCGTCGCCAGTCCAATTCTATACGATCTCTTGGTTACTTGCTGTCCAGTGTCTTCTTTCGTCGCTTCCTTTCCTTTTTCACGCCTCTTTCTCTTCCCCACTTTCCTTCACTCTTCCTCCGTACGATCTCGGCCTTTCCCCTCGATATTTTATATATTGTACGTTTACTTATGGGATAAACCTATTGGTACATGAAAGCGTACATGAAAATTTCAATCAGTTAGTTGTGCAGAAATTCTCCAACTTTTTAAATCATGTGCTCGTGCGATAGTCGTTAAAAGAAGACAACTTCCTCGTATCGCTGCATGCACCGAACTAGTTGGATCGTAACTAGTAACTTGGATCGTCCATCGATAGATTACGTTCTACCGCGAACAACTGCGAGCAACGTTATCGTCGATTGCATTCGCGGAGGCGTAACCTCCCTTACAGTATCCATAGTATCTCGGAGGAAATTATAAAAATCGTAGCTTGAAATTATTGTTTGTTCTCCTCTTTTTTTGTTTCATTGTGACGCACTCGTGTGCGCAATACCGAAGAACCTACGTCGGTTAAACAAATAAATAGATAAAAGATAACAACGTAGGAGGAGGAAACACGCTGTTCTTATTTCTTCGACTTTTCCTTAGGATTATCGTTTTTGCCTCGGTTCCCCTTCCAATCCTCTTTCTCTCTCCGTTCTACTTTTGGATTCTCCTCTTTCGTCGGCTCTTCCTCCCTCACTTTTTCCTCTCGATTTTCCTCGCTCACTCGCGGTTTTCGTGCTTCCTCGCGATACCCTTTACGATTTCGCGCTTTACGGGCACCGTTTTCTAAAGCGAACGCGCGCAAAGCAGAGTAAAAGTAGCGACGAAAGTAAAGAGAAAATCGAGCGGAACGACTCGGGGACGATCTTCGCGCGATAGCAAACACCTTTCCGGTAGCCGTAGGTGGGTGGCGGTGAACCGAAACGGTTAGCGCATCGACGAGGTAGATAGAGACGAACGGGCGGCGGTAGAACGAGAAAGGACCGCCAGGGGGTGTGGAAAGGAGCACTTTGCGTGCGTCGTTTAAGAGAAGCTTAATGCCGCCGTAAAACGCGCTAACGACCGACTCTCAGCCCTTCTTCGTCTTTCACGAGCTATCGTCGTTCTTTAGCTTCCGAAACTGTCTCCCCTCTAGCGAGACACTCTGCATCGTCGACCGTCGTTGGTTCGCATCTACGAACAGATTTAACATTCCTTTTATGCATCAGAAATCACATGCCCACTCGATCGCCGCGATTTCCGTTACGTGACGCAACAATTAAACACGTTGCAGACGAACGAGTTTCCTCGTACGTTTCACCAGAGAAACACTGTGCGCGATCTCCATTTTCCTACTTCTTTGCGTCAGATACTAGTCGAACTTTCTTCCACGATATTTTGCCACAATCGATAATGTTATCAAATCGAGGGGCAACAATTTTAGAACAGCTGAAAATAAAAATCGTTGTTGCAGCGCATAGAGTCATCGAGTCATCAGAAATAGTTCAGGGAATCGACAATCGTTTATGACCGAGGAAAACTCAACGACGCGAAACTTTTTCGAATCAGCGTATCTTCTTGCCTTTCGTGAAACGCAGGCTTTTTTTATTATTTCATTAGCCGCGAATCGTTAATCGGCTGTCCGAAAGTCGCGTTCCTTCTTCGATTACTCGGTCTCTCCACCCGTCCATCTCCAGTAAATGCAAATCAGGAAGTTGGAGCGTCCACCCCCCAGCGACTTTCTACCATCGGTCTATCACGATAGAACTTTGACGAATAAATACGCATCTTTCTACTAATTTACATAATATTTTTTCCCCTGTCTTTTTTCCGAACTCTGGTTACCCCTGAAAGGGCCTCGATCGCGTTAAGTCGCAGCTCGAGGCAGTCGAGTAAAAGATCGCGCGATCTCTCGTTCTGCAACAATCGAATTTTCCTTTTCTTTTATTATTCGGGAAAATAAAAAGAAGATACGGTCGTTAATTTTCGGTCGATACATTTGAAACCGTTTCAACGATACGTTCATCGCGTTACGTAATCGCCGTAAGTGTTTTTGTAATTATATCACGAAGTAACTGCGTTTAATGAAACGATAAAATTGCGAAACCGGAGCAGCGGTTTTGCTTTCGTAAAAGCACTTAATTCTCTTCGACTAGCGACACGTAAAATTTCGCTAATAATATTAGTTGAATTGCGCAACACAGCCCTGGCACTTGCTACGTGTGCGTTGCTCTCGCCGCGGGTGTCGTTCGCTCGCGTCGCGTCTAATTGATCCGAATCGACGCGCCTTCGATACGTCATCTTCGATTATCAAACGAGGAAAAGAGGAAACAGGACGGACGACTGGCGGAAGGAAGGGCGGAAGAAGCAACTGTACTCCCCGAGGGTAGCGCGCCGTATATTCCCTCCCTCTCGACGGTCTCTCCCTTCGCATTTCCGCGGGTAGTCCTACTAGCAGCATTTTAATCCAGCGAACCGACGTCACTCCACCGCCCCGAATAATCAGCCTGAAATTCGTTGCGAGCGTAGGCAGGCGAATTGTCGCGAAACGCAACAAAAGAACGAGATATTAGTCGGCTGCGGCTGTGCGGCTACGGCTGCTGGCCAAACTGTACGCCCGGGAACCGTCGCGTCGCGACTAGGGAGGAAAGCACGAGCGACTATACGGGGACCTGCGAGGGCTGACATCGTCGACCGCAGTTGAATTCGTCCTTCCGGGCTTGCCGGCGACGACCACCAGGTCCAGAACGCGATTACGATCGCGCCAAGTATAACAAAGACGACGTGAAATACCGTAGACAAATACATAATTAGACCACGCGTTGGAGGAACTGGATGGCCTTGTACCTTGCCGTGACGATCCGCGCGCACGATTATCTGGATCGCGATCTCCCGTTTACCAATCGATTAATAATCTCGTTCTCTAGCTTGTGCGTTTGCATATACGCCACCGCGGGACGTTGATTAATCGGCAATTTATACCGCGACATAAGAATCGGCATTTTTCTTCTTTTTCAATTACGCCTCGTCGTATCTGGCAAAATGTCCAGGTTGAAAATTAATCAGAAACGGAGAACGGGTTTCGCGGCGATTAAAACCGTTTCGAACTGTGAGCGCATTCCGTCTACCTAATACCGGTTCAACGAAAGTTCGATCGTAGACAGAGATCGTTCCGTAACGGAAAAAGGAAATGGAGAGAAAAAAGAAAAAGAGAAAGAGAAAGAAAAAGAGAATCCGGTGTACTTACTTACTTACTTACTTACTTAGTTAGTTACTTGCATACAGTGTAGCACCGGTGCAACGTAAAATCGAGCGAGAGTAAAACGTTGACGCGGCCAAGTGGAGTGAGCGCGAGACGCGTTGGTGCATCGATGTGTTGTTGGTTGGTTTGGCTCGAAGAAGCGGTAGGAGCGAGCGGTACACGGGAGTGTAAGGAGAGCGGAATGAATCGCTGCCACTCAAGGAGCAACAGACGGACGTGCCGGACGGGCTGACAAGGCCGTGCTCGTTCCTCGCTCGTAGCTCGCCGATGCGATGCCGCGCGCCACTGAAACGCCATCCGCGCGTACGCTTCCAACCAACCGCGTCGATATAACTGTCCACTACCGATAACTACGACGAGTTACGGTTGCTAAGCGCGCCTTCGTTCCCGAGATCGCGTCCAAAGAAGTTGCCTGTCTCTCCTGCTTCTTCGACTCTTCGGCCTCTCTGACTTTTCGTCTTCGTCGCGTCTCACCAGTCCTCCTCCTCGCCTCCTTCCTGCCTCCTTCACACCGTCGATCCTCTCACACGTTCGTCGAGCTCGCGACGAACACCGTGATGCGTCGCGTACATTCGGTCGTCCATCTATCTGCGTGTCTCTCGTACATAACGCCTATGCCACGGTTCTTGGATGCGGCTTAATTATAATACGGAGATATTTATTGCCACGCGTATCGTCTATTTCCGTCGACGACCGTAGGAGGACCGGGCGAAACCGGGTAAGCGATATCGCGAAAGCGACCCGACTGGCTTCGTGATTCGCCGAGGATCGACGAGTCGATGTTTGCATGACGTGAACGGACGAGAAGTACGCTAGTGTTCGGTTTAATAGACGCGTTTTCACCCTTCTCACAGTGGGCGCACAGTTGTTCTCACCAAGATTTGGATCTGCTTCCATGGAGTGGGCCTCGACCTTATCTGCAAACCGTGATCGACGTACCTTCGGTTGGATGGTTAAGAATCATAATGATGTAAGTCAGTTCATTGCTAGTTATCATAAAATACTGTTCTGCGATTAATGATACAAAGAGTTCCTTGTATTCCGTCGAGTCATAACGACGTGTCACGGCAGACAATAAATTAATCGATTGATCGATCGTGAAATTACGTGCAACGTGCATCCAACATTTGTAATACGCAACTAGATCCAGATTCTCCAAGTCTTAACTTACATCAATATGAAAAATACAATTTTCCCAATCGTAATTGCGCAACTATCCCAGCGAAACCGCTCGAGTTTTTTCCAACAGAAATTACGACGGACGTCACTATGTTTCGCGAAATTTGTATCAGACGAGTATAAGCGATTACGACGAATGCGCGTCTCCACGAACTTTCGTTCCGGCGACTATCTCGCTTAAAAATATACATAACAATACACGAAAAAAAGAAAAAAAAAAAATACGGAAGAAAAAATTGAACAGACAGAACTGTTGAGGCAGCCGTGACAGAAGGAGTATGGCCAAAGTATCGTTCGGCGAGCGAAGAAAAATTCACGCGGACGACGGGTGAAAGTACAAAACGACCGAAACGAAGCGTCGGACGAAACGTCCGAGGGAGATTCGCGGAACGAGCGGCAGGAACACGGTCGCGACTCGTGGATCGCGATTCTCGCCGCGAAGTCGCGTGTTCTTTCGCTTGAATTTATGCGAGGGCGAACGATAAGCAGGCGGCGAATAATACGGTCCACAAGCACCTGCCAGCGGGCGGCGCGGTAGCCTCCGGTCGTTCTTAATTCGCGGCGATCGTGGCCGCGGACGACGCTCGATCTCGCTAGATGGTATCGCGGCCACCGATCCCAACCGTGCCTTTCAAACGAACGCACAATAGGCTTTTCGAGCTTCGCGTCAAAAGTATCCAGCTGCTTCTGGTGCCTCTACTTTTCCGGCTTCGCTCTTACATTCACCTCCGTCCGCCAGATAGCAACGTTTCGCGACTCACGGCGAATCGGTACACGATCGTTTTCCGTTCGACGCGCTTCCATCGACGTCAATTATTCCGATTACACGCTGTCCGGTTATGCTTGTCGGAATCAATCGCCGCGACATCGCGTCGTAGGAATAAGAAGAAGCCATCGAAGAGACCTCGCTTTCGCCTCTCTCTCGTAGGCGACGCATCGCAATTAATATCCCCGTCGTGACGACCTCGATCCGTCTCGATGCACCTGGCTTTCGTCTCGTCCCGCACACTCGGACGACGACTCGAGATGACGGGACTGGAATTAATATTCGGAAACAAGACCACTGGACCCCGCTTGGGTTTCTCGGCTCGTTCCCGCCCCGCCCCGTCCTATCCCGGACTGTCCTGTCCCGTGTTTCGTCCGCGACGTGGTTCGCCACACATTACCTACGTACTTTACGTTCCGTGTGATTCTCGGTGGCTCGCCAAACATTGTCTATGCATATCTGTCCATCGATGAGTGTTTCTAATTCATCCGTTTATTTACCTTTTTAGCGCTGTTGAACGTATTAATAAAATCACGGCCCATTGCTGGTTCACGAAAGTATCAAGAACTTACCGTGGAAAGTTCGTGCGACTTGTATAAGCTTGCGTGCGTTATATAAAACATTTTTCAGCGATTTCATTGGCCACGTAACGAGAGATACGTATTTCGTAAAAAATTCAGAAATTCGTATCCGCCGTTCTACCGAATATCGAGGCTTATTAACGCAATGGATAATCGATCGTTTAATTAAATATACGGCACTGTTAGTCGGCAAAAGAGAACTCGTTGTATTCGAGACAGCCGAAACAGAGTGTGACTTTTTAATTCGTTATATTTCTTGACACGCTGAGGTGACTCTTAGTTTTTTAAATGTCACGCCATATTTTTCATCCAGCTGGACATTCCCCACAAAAAGATATCGATCTGTTTATACGTTATGCGATAAAAATCGTTGTAGCGTTTAGCGGATACTTTCACCTTAATTTGTCAAATTTAGACACGAAAAGACCAGGAAAGACGCCGGTGTATACCCGTAACGAATATCTCGGAATTTCTAAACTTAAACTCGATCAACGTAGCCAAATACTTTCGTGGACCGTTGTACGTGCACACCCTGTGTACGTTACACGCGTTTATCTGGCGCATTCTTGCATTTTCGAATCCAGCAGCAACGTTACACTATCGTGGCCGATCTCTCACGAGGCGAATATCGGTAAACGATGCTCCGTACGTTGAGCGCGATGCGTTTCAAAGGCACATAGGTGTCCGTCGTCGAAGTTTAATCGACGTTTAACGCTTGTCTAGATCTGCGGGAAGCTGTAGGACGCGCGCGCTTGTAGAAAGGGGCTCGACGGATCAGGAAGGAGAAAAGGAGGAGAAAGAGAGGGAGAGAGAGAGAGAGAGACAGAGAGACAGAGAGAAAGGAGAAGCAAATGGACGCGAAGTGGACGTCCCGTCCGTCCGTCACGTTGCTGCCGTCAGATTATCGTTCCGACACTTTCCGAGTTATTCCGGCCTTGTGCCTTTTCGTTTCGTTCGGTGTTCGCTTCTCTCCTGCAGGAAGAGGAGGATCGATGCTGTCGTTCTTCTGCTTCTCCAGGGTGCTCGTCTTCGGACGACCTCAGCAGACACGCTCCTCCTTAACCGACGTGTTCGTTTCCAACGGAACGAGAGACGGAAGAAGTCGGACCCGGAGACGTCGTTCGCGTAAATGTTGAGTGATCGAGAAAGAGAAAGAGAAAGAGAGACAGAGAAAGAGGGAGAAAGAGAGAGAGAGAGAGTGAAAGAGAGAGAAGGGGAAAGAAAAAGCGAGATGGTATAAAGAAAAGAGACGAGAAGAGAGGCAAGAGCCAAGAGCCAAGAATCTCGTACCTGCGTATTTGAAGTCCGGTCGACCCGTTTGACCGGTGTCGATCAAATTTCCGAGGACGAGATTATTCAAGGCCGACAACGATCGAGACAAAGCTCCTTTCGCGGCCGTACACCTCTTCCCGACGTCGACTCTTACTTTTTCTGCTCTCTCGCGTTTCCACCCACCTTCGCGCCAATTTCCAAAGCTTCTTCTCTCGGCTTCTGACGGCTGTTCTTTAATTTTATCGACAAAAGGAAGGAAGAAAAAATCGAGCGGGACGCTCGTATTGCTACGAATCTCGCGGAAGTCGCGTGACCGTACAAGGATGCAGTGAAATTAATTCGATTAATCGAAATCATCGATGATCGGGTTAAAATACCTATAAATTTTGTAACGTTCACGGCGGATGATAAATAATAGCAGTACGTTTGATACATAGAAATTTGCGATATATAGAACAATTTTTGTGATATTTATTTCAGACGAATTAAATGGGAAATTTCCAAAATTTGAATTATACGATCGTAAACAGCGTGTATGGAATCAACGACAAAATAATCACGCGAATATGAAAATTGATCGAAACGACGATGAAAAAACGCGGAGTATATTCGAGAGAAATTCCGGCAAGCCGTCAAACATAGCACTGCAAATTTCATATCTTAAATGTCATCATAGTTGACCGGTACTCTTCATCGACGAGTTTTACCATAGATACGATTAACCCTCCTGCGTTCTTTAGATCGTTCTGGACCGACTCGTATCTTTCTATCTTTAGAAAGTTTCTTAGTCGGAGGAAAATTTTCTTAAAACATCGATAGTCCTCCTTCCATCGATAGGATGATACAGCTGGTTGATTTTAAATGATATAGAAAACTATATCGTTTAAAAAGAATTGCAGCAGGATTAACGATATATCTAAAATAAAAATAAAAAAAAAAAAAACAAAAAAATACATTTCGCACGCATCCACCACATCAACCGCGAACACTGTAGAGTTAATCGTTTCGCAGAGATCGATGGTTGGCGTTTCGCGATCGATCGTACGACGTATCGCTAAACGTACATTTTTTACAGCCACGTTAAACGCCGCTATCCGTCGAACGATTCGCGGTGAACAATCGTTCGATCGCGGCGACAGAGAGAGAACGTGCACGCGAAAATGCGCGCGCGACCTCGTACACGCGCATCATTCAATTAATAATTCAATCATCGTTCCCGATTGGATTACCCTTCGAACGAGGGGAAAAAAAGTCGGGACAAAAATAAATGAGAACGGGCAGAGGAAGGATGCGTGCAACGCGACGCGACGCGACGCGATGCGATGCGACGCGATGCGATGCGACGCGATGCGATGCGACGCGATGCGATGCGACGCGATGCGATGCGATACGATGCGATACGACGCGTTGCGATGAGGCGCGGCGTGGAACGAACCGGCACAGGATGACGTTAAACGCACGCGCCTATACGTTTACCAAATTATTTCAGTTTTGTACGACCTTATCGATCGGCTAAAACTTGAACTGGTTTGGACGCGGTTGTGACACACTCTTGGTCGCGCCCTTGCTGCTCGGTGCCTCGTTCTCGGCGCCGTTTTATCTTTACTTTGTACGAATAAAAATCGCGCGGTTCGGTCGGACACGATTTTCCAACGGCGATGGACGTTCGTTCGCTGGCGAATGGAGGAAAAATGCTGATAGGTGGTGGCCGCGCGAACCGCGTATCCCGACTGCTAATTATCGGGCGTTAATTGATGCAGCGTCGCGCTCGTTACGCGTCTATCATTAGGCAACGTAAAAGTGTACGCGAACGGAGAACATCAGCGGCGCGTATTAAAATGCAAACATTCGACTCGGTTTGGACGGTTTAATGCCTCGTTCGATTCGAGCGCGCCAGCCAGGTAATTAAATCGAATGAAATTACGAACGATTAATGCTCTGGACGCGTCCGTGGGTCACGAATCAGCGCGAAATCACCGAGTACCCGGCAAAAAGTATATTCCGGAAAGAGTTATTTCATTGTCCGCGATCTGAATTTCCCCCTACTCTCTGGCCCCGTATCGTCTGTCGTTCTCCCGTTCACCGACCATCGTGCTAACCCCGTCCTCTTCGCTCCGTTGACTCTTGGAATTTTCGATTCGTTCGAGCCGTTCGCGTTCCGCTTCGTGTTCGTGGATATACTCGCGGAGATGAGAGGCGGGGCGGCCCGCGAGAAAGAAACATACACGCAGGCCGAAAGGCAAAAAAGGAGGCTCGGCGTTATATTTTTGCGGTGTATTACGCTGTACGAACCCGGAGCGGGTTTCATCCCCACCATTCAGCATGGAGGCCATTATCGCGAAATACTGCAGATGCATCCACGCACACGGCGTCGTTTTTGGACATTAGCATAGCCGCGTAGCGTGCACGAACGCGGCCGGCGGTCGCTGTGCGCGTAAGTTAATGCTGGCGCGCGAGAGACCGCCGCGACATTTCCCTGATGAAGTCGAGCAGCGACGCGTAATAAGGGTCGCGAGAGAGACGGTCCGCGCCGGCCTCGACGTACGGACGAACGAACGAACGATGATAAAAGGAATAAGAGGAAGAGAGAAAGGGAGAGGGTAGGAAAGGGTTGTGCGCGGTATAGTCAGGGCCGGATCTCGTTTCTCGGTGCTTGGACGAATATTTCTCTGTACGAAGAACGTTCGACGCCGGACGACGATACTGCGTTCGCAACGATGGAACGAGTACGGTAGGTCGTTCCACGAATAATTTCCCGACGGTCGAGCGAAACGCGAGCTGCTGCAAGGTTGACCGACGATGAGCGCGGAGACGGTGCTGAACGTGAAAGCGCCAGCTCGACGAACAAAGTGGTCGGTCGCGTGGTTGCGCGCGCTACGGTATCGAACGTACGGACGCTGGCGAAACTCAAGGTGGTCCACTACATCCCTGGGTGAAGTTGACGCGCGGGGTGGACCTGTCGAGGAGAAGGGTCGAGGCTGGAAGCGGACGTGACACGGCCGTCTTGTGACCCGTACCGTCCCACCGACGCTCCGCTCCTTCCCCGTGCAACCCTCTGCTGCCTCCTGCCCCCTGGCCCTTGCCCTCCGACCCCCTGTGTCCCCACTTCCCAGTCCACATGCCACCGCGTCGACCGACCGCTGCTAGTCCGGCTCTATTGTTGTTATTATTAAAGGGGGTCGCTGGGGGTGGTTGCCGCTCGGCTGAGAGGGACGATGACGGAAAGGAAGGCGGCGTCTGCAGGTGACAGATGAAACAGCTACCCTCTCCCTCGCACCCTCTTTAGATCCCCCTTGTTCTCTCTTTGCGTTTGCTCTCTCCCTTGCTCGCTCCATCCTATTCCCTATCTCTCACCAACTCTGTTTCGCTTTCTCTCTGGCTTTTTCCTCTCCGTTCTTCCGTCGAATGCACTTGTTCGCTCGCACGCACACGATCCTTCCTACGACGAACGAGACGGAGCGAAAAGGGGGGCAAAGGAAAGGGGATCGAAGCTTCCTCTCTCACTCTCTCTCTCTCTCTCTCTCTCTCTCGTTGCTGCAACGAAACGTTCGTCCCTCGTGTACCACACCCCACGGTCTTTCGGCGCGGATGTGTGCCGTCGAATGCTTCAGCTTTCTTCGGACAGCCGAGTTCGACTTTCGACGTATCTCGACGGACGACGTATCAATCTGGATCGTTTAATCGACCCCGGGAATCGTAGTTACGCGTGTACGCCACTCCTCCAGAGATACTACGACGTACGTGTTGGAACAACGTTCCAACGGATTCGGACGGTGGAAAATTCGGAAAGAAAGACGCGGAAACGGAAGAAACGGATATCGAAAAAGGCGGGCAGCGAGCGTAGCAGTTGGTCGAGGTTAGTTTCATCGCGGTCCGGTGTACTTTCGGGGTCTGTCGACGAAATGGACAGCGCGGGACACGCGAGGAATGCGCGTTTCGCGTTCTCTTGGTCGTGCTGGTGAAGAAAGGAGGTCGTGGCTACATACGTTTACTACGAATTCTCTGCCGTTTCACCGCGGAGGACACACCGTCCCAGACCACTCCGAAATAACTCTACGTCACGGATCGTCACCCCCTTTAATCGTGCCCGGCACCCTACGCTAGGGATAGCAAGCTCCGGCATCCCGTTACCGTTCTCCGCGTCGACGAGATTCGAGGATTCACCGGAGATCCACGCCAGACAAAACCAATAAACCACTCTCCGGGACGATATTCGGAAGTCTCGTGGAAGGGACTCGGACTGACTGCTTGTCCCCCGGCCCATCTCCGCTTTTTCCCCTTTTTCGCTCTACCGTTCTAACGACGCCAAGACGAAATCCTCTGATCAACTTGTCCCGTAGTTCCGTCGCGTACGCACAATGCTGCTGTACAGAGCTTGCACTCTACCGTTGATAGATATTTGCGATATAGACACGTAGGAGGTGTTTTGCACGATTCGTGAAATTTTACACGACTCAAATGACAAATTAATCGATACCGGCGAACTCTCCGATATAAATTCGAACAAGTTTGCTAATAGACTGATTGAAATTTTGCAAAATGATGTACGAATTACAATTTGTCGAGAGTCGTTTCGTTTAATGCAAAATTGCAAAGTTCTGAATAGTCTAATTAATCTATAATCCGTTACCTGCACGTTGACCAACGTTACCGGTTTGCAAATCATCGTGCAACAGGATTGTTCGATATTTCGATCGTTACATTTTCAAGGTGTACGATAATAAAAATGAAATAGAAACGTCTCCTCGCTCTTAATTTCCTACTTCCTGATACGATGACGTGTACGTAGTTTTCTGTACGGTTCAGCGTGCAACGCGTACTAAAAATTCGATGCAATGATTTCAGTCGAAGCGTATTTCATATATTCGCAACGACAACGAAGTATCCGAATACCGGCGTATCGTAGCGACAACGGGTGTGGTTCCTGCAGCCTTTTCCTACTTTGGTCACGCTCGTATCGTCCGAGGAAACGAACGTCTATCACGATCGCGTGGACTCGTTCCAAGGAACATCGCGTTGCTCTTGTAACGCTTGACCGATGCGATAATTTAGAACGCTGCGGCGGTCGAACACGACGACGAAAGCGCAACGCGGCTAGCGGGCCGGTCACGTCCGTCAACTGGAAGTCGTCCGTCGTCTCTTCGGACGACGGTGGACGCCCAGGCGTCGTCGCCGTTCACGGCATTGATCTGTCGGACGGCTGTCTTGATATCGACGGTGCGGCGGGGAGGGTGTGGAACGGCGGCTGCTAGACGGCTGCCTACTACTCCCTTAGCCCGCGAAATAAGCTCTCTGCCAACGTCCACGGGTACGCTCGCGATTGTACGACCGCTCGTCGAGCCCGGAGAGACGAGGGAAACTCGTAAACCGGAAAAATTGCAGGATGGACGAGACGTAGGATACGTGGTTGGAGAAACGTTTCGCATTCGATCTGGTTGCCGTGTGTTTACCCTCCTCGAGGGATGCGAAGGATTTCGCCTGCCTTTCCCTGCACCGGCGTCATCCCTGTCTCCTCTCGTGTCTCTATTGCTCCGGTTCGCAGGAATTGAGATTCGATGGGATGCTCGACCGATGTGCTCGCTGGCTCGTTCGTTCGCCGTCACGCGGCAAACGTTAATCGAGGCAAATTGAACGCCGCGCGGTTCTCGACGCTCGATTAAGTTCCCCCTCGACGATCCTTTCCACCCTCGCCGAGCTTTCAGCACGTCGCTTATCCGAAATTCCGAACCCGCTACCGGATGCGTTGCATCGAGTACGAGTCGTTCGCTCACGTTCCACCAAATTATCGCGAGTTTTCCTCGTGAGAATCGACGCAACGAGCGTACTCGGCAAACAAAGAAACACGGTAACCCCTAAACCGGCAGCCGATCGACCGGCCCTTAATCACAGCCCTCGGTTTATGATCTCAGACAAAATTCCGCGAACTAGCCGCGGGATCGTTATTGCGGTAAGCCCGACAAATTGTCAGAGGATCGCTCGTTCCACGGACCCGTTTATACCAGAACCGCACGGTGGGTGTACACCGTCGAATTAAGCTGCGAATTTCGCCCGATCGGCCGCAATTACGAATAACCCTAATTTTCAACCTTCTCGAGACGAGCGGACGAGTTTATTGCTCGGCCGGAGAATCCAGACGAGAGAAACCGTTCCACGGCAACCACCAGGGGAATTACCGCGACCGAAGGACCCTGTTTACAGCCGCGTGTTCCTTCGATTATCGTTCACGGCTGCGTTCGACTATTCGACTCGCCGTTGCCGGTTACCAATCGCCGTTGTGGTCGTGTGTCCCATTCTGTCTTTTCTTCTCCTTTCCGAACGTTGCGATTATATCGGCGAAAACGGAGCGCGGTGTAACGCTCGCGGTGACGAAGAAAAAGAGGAAGCCGAGGAAGGTCACGAGAGGGAGGAAGTAGGGGCTGTAAACGTGGCTATATCGGAAGAAGGCGAGGGCTCCGCGTACAGTAGAAACGAATACGCGCGCAAGTACCAGCACAAGGAGGAGGATAGGAGGGCTTAGGTTAGGTTGGTCGCCTGACCCGGTTGACAATCGATTGACGGCTGTCGCCAAGACCCTTCAGCCTTTCCACCTTCTAACCCGGCGAACTTCCCCGATCCAGTCGATGCCATTACTCTCCTTCTTTCCTAGCTAGCAGTACCTGTCTGTTCCGTCGGCTCCGATAATTTCTAATTATCCTCTAGCGCGGGATTAGTACAATGCACAGTTGGGAGAAAAGTCACCCGTTCTCTATTTTTACGACTATCAACGAATAAAGATCGTATGCAGAAATTTCGAAGTAAAATATATCGCGCACGCGTATGTCGGAGAGACGGCTAGTTGTCCTTGGTCGTTCAAATTATTACTACGCTATATAATCGTGCATATATATGACAGCAATTATTTAACCGATTACACGATATCGAAGAGCCTCGTGTTGTTACAGTTTCCATGGTCAAGCAATTGACTGGGCTCGAATGCCATTGAAAATGGCCAGAGTCGGCTGAGAGTAGCCGTGTTCTCACCTTTACTCACTCTATTACCTTGGCGATTTATTTCCTGTTACCCTTAAGAAGAAAAATGAAAATATCAAGTTTCGAGCGATGCTAATTCGATAGCCAAGAACCGCGATACGTTACGGTTGGAAATGCGTGCGAGATTCAGATAAGCCTAATTTATTATTCTTTCGCTCGCATAGCGAAGTGCGATTAGATAAATAACGCGTATCGTTTCGAAATGATACCGCAGCGAAAACTCACCTTTGCTCCAGCAACGGTGAAAAGGCGCATACCGGTGACGAGTCACGAATCGACTTTATTCTATCAGCGTATTTTTCCCTCGTTATTCCTAACCATCCCCCGTTAACCGAATGCAAATATAGCGGAACGGTGAAAGATACATGGAGACGCGTGGAAAAAGATTCTTTGGTGGACGTTGTGCACGGACGATTATGCCCGTGTACGACACAACACATGGCAGCTTTCGCGCGCAAACATACAAGCAACGAAACACACACACACACACACACACGCAAACACACACGCGCGCGCGGCTTCCATCTCGTTCCTCGTACACGAGTCTCTTTTCCACGGTCGCCTGTGCACACGGAGAAAGCTTCGTGGAGGTAATAGGATGGGTATACACCGGGCGGTGTTGGATATTATTTGCCGAGGACAGTGACAAACGCCCGTCAACGTCATTTCCACTCGCAACGTCGCGTCGGCTTCCTGCGACAGTACCGACACCGTGTGCGATATCACCCTCTCCACGACACCTTCGCCTCTTCCACCTCCTCTTTCTCCATCTCTCTTTGCCCGTTCCCCTCCCGTGCAAGGCGAGCTAGAAACGTGACGAGCATATCTAGTTCTGGACCGACTCCTCGTCTCTGGCAGCCATCAAGAGGTGCCTCTGGTGACTGCGAGACGGGACAGTGCTCCCGTCGTTCCGGTACTTTGGCCTTTCGATGCGACGCGCGACGCCCGACTCGCGGTTCCGCCTGATTCGCCACAACTTCCTGCGCTCACGTATTAACCCTCGCAGCGTTCAATCCGTGCAATCTCGGCGTACGAAAGTATTTCAACGTTTGCCGTAGAAAAATTCTGCGAATGTAGATTAGGCGCGTTATAGTCGAGATCGTTCGAAATTTTATTCCTATCGGACGGTGATAAAATTTTAAATCGATGGGGCAACGTACGTGGTACAAGACACGCGGCGTTTATTTCAAACGTTATTGCACGCGCTTAGCTCGAGTATCTTTCTTCGTTACGAACTGCGTCGTACGAGAGCCGATCCGGTCAAACTCGCGTATTTTCGTACTGTCGTAATCGTTTTCACCGTTCGAGGCTTCGGTTAACACCGAAACGATGCCGCGACGCTTATCGCCGGATGTTTCTGCGTTATCGTACCGGTCGATGTTTAACCGAAATAGAGAAAACTTCGGCCGAGTAAAATTTCGATCGCAGCGTGAACCATCCAAGTTGCCTACGAAGAATCAAAAACTCCGATTCGTATTTTCGAAACGTGTTCGATTCGACGGAAACATACCGTCACCGTGGCTGCTCGACGTCGTACGGTAGACACACGGCTGGAACGTCGAACGAAAGGTGTTTCGCTGGCCGAGGGCACATCGCAAAGGGTTAAAAGCCAGCGAAATTTGCTCCTCTTCGCGCGGTCCATTATCATCGGTGTGAAGAAAAGAAAGCGCGTGTCGTGAAATGGACACGAGACGAGGTAAATTGAAGTCGCGACCGGAGAAATCGTCCGACCGGCTAGTAGCAAGAGTGGGGTTGGTTAGGCAGAAGGGTGTACGGTAACCGAGGTAGGAAGGGGGTACGACGACTGGAGCGGACGGGAGGAGTCGGCGGGGGGGAAGAGGGGGGGCGTAGGTAGTCATTATGTGGAGGGAGGTGACGTCACTGACGGTGACGGATGGCTACACGTCAGGCAAGTATAAACCCCATGGTACCCAATAAATTATTGCAACTATAAATTACTTCTGTGCTCACGATATAATGCCACGGCTACCGCCGGCACGATGGTGTGCGTGCACGTACACGTACGCGCGTGTGTGCTGTCGCGTCGAAGCCGAAGGTGGGGCGTGCAAACAAAGGTGGTACGATCTCCAACTAACTAGCCACGGTACGGGCACCGTTAACCCCGTCTGTTATTGCCACTCTTTCTCGCGTCTGCTCGTCTCATTCCGGCCCTGTACGAACCCTTCGTCCACGTTGCACACCATCGTTTTCCAACCTACATATTTTACGGTACGATGTAGAGAATCCGAGATACGCGATCGCCAGCTGCAGCGAAAGAGGAAGGTGAATAGAGAAACGGAAGGTGAATCGAAGGCGGCGGGTATTCTTGGTTCGTTGAGCAATGAGAACCACTGACATAACATAATCCCTAGCAATTCGTAATAAATATCGTTGCGACGGCCTGGTTCGGCGTTATTGGTGTATCTGTCTCTCATCTCGATGCCTTTGGGGGGCTAAGAAGCGAGGCAAAGCGGCGGCCGAAGGGATCGGGGGAAGATATTATGGGCGTGCGAGTGAGTTATACGCTTTGCCGCATGTGTGTCGCATAAATCTGCTCCGACCTCGGTACCGGCCCCCTCGCGACTGCACTGGAACCGTTTCTAGACTTTCCTTCGATACCGACAGCCATGACGACAACGACGACCACGGCGACGATCACGGCGACGACCACGACGACGACGAGAACCGACTCGACGACTGACTGACTGCTCTGGCTGCCTAGATAGCCGAGGCTATGTCGGCCGACCGAACGGACCGAGTGTTCGGCCGACACAGGACCGGCCGATCGATATCGGAGTGCGCCTAAACAGGCGGAAAATTTCTTGCCCGTACGATGCGTGCCGTCGAAGAAAGGCACTAGGAAAACAACCGTCTTCGAGATTATTCTTCGTGTCGATCGCCCTGGTGAACCCGTCGATATACCGTTGCTCGTAAACCGCGTTCCGTGCTACGTTACACGAGATTATTTATAGATCAGTGCCGTCCTCGAGGCGGCATAGTCACTCGCGTTGGTTTCGCGGCTCGAATATTACCGCAAAAATCGACGTTTCGTGTAGCAACGAAACACGGTACCCGCGACGACGGACGCGTTTTACGGGCTGGAGACTACGAAATTCTTTCGTCGCGACGTTCTCGAGAGCACAGAGGAACGCGTCACGGCGTGTCGTGCTTCTATGGCAGAGCAGAGTGAAGCGAAAGGGTGAGGAGATCGAGAGATGCGCGCACCTGTCCTTGCGTACATCAGCCGTCCGTCATCCAGAGGACGGATCGGCTTCTGTCCGTGCACCATCTTCACCGCGGCAGACTCGCGCGCACCACGAGGCATCGTACTTATTTACGTTGACACAATATTTATTAGGACGGATCGGTGAGGCGGTCGTTCGTTCGCGCCGGCAGCCTATTTCGGGAACCGTTCCTCACAGCGAAAGACCGGCCAGTCGGTCGTTTCACGGGACACATCCACTCTCCTTCGGGATTAAGATACAAAGTCCAGTCAGGCGTCTTATTTTTTCACGGCTGTCACGAGTCATCGGCTTCTAGCGGCGAACGAGATTCGAAAGGATAGGGTCGTCGTACCTCGTCGTGCCTGAGATTTCCTCGATCGATCGATCGATCGATCGAACGAATCGGATCGCAGAATCTAACGCGCTCAATGGAAGTATTATGCGGCGTGAATACCTTTTACGATTAGCGAGCAACGTTTGAAAGCGCGCACTCATTAGCAAACATGTTCGCTAATAGTTTTCGCGAACAATGCTATCCTCCTCGGTTAGAATGTCAAATAGGCGCGTACATCGTGTACCGGTAGTTAACTCTCGCTCGGCTCTACCGTCGCCGATTACCGATGTTCCCAGTGTCAGCGCGTAACTGGGGCGGCATTTACAAACTCTAGGAATTTTTTGTCAGCGTGATAATTTAGAAAATACTCGTCGCAGAGTGTTGCACCGTTGATCGATGACTACTGCTGTACGTATAGTTGTATAACCATTTATAAGCTCCTAAACGTTTCTGTCCGCGTAGCAAAATGTAAAATGTGTCAAATTTGCTTGCGCTCCGCTCGCGAACTATTCCCAGCAGTGGACGCGATACAGCGCGTGTCTGTTCGCGGGAACAGCGTACGTAGTCGGTACGGACCCAGCGTTAGGACGCAAACGGCGAAGCTCGGCGGTCGGAGAATTCGGCCCTCGTTTCTCGCGCGACCACTTCGCGCGGGGGCCGCGACACGCAGAGGCTGTGTAAACGAAACGATAACCGGACGGATCGACACCAGCTGCTTCGTGTTTGTTGCCGGTTCTATAAATAGAGCGAACCGTCCGCTCTTTCTCGCGTACTCGAGCTTGCACCATCCGCCCCGCGCTATCCTTTCCCTCTTTTCTGCTTCCCTTTCTCTCTTCCCGGTGTCCTTTCTCCCGGCGAGAGAGCTGCTCCCGCCTCGCTATCCCATCCTCCGACTTTTTAACTCTCTCCCGCTGCTTCGTCTCCTGTCCGTAGCCGACTCGAGAGACGTTACTTCGCTGACAATTATTGTTGTCACGGCCTCTGCACCAGCAGTCGGTAACAGGAGTGACATTTCGAAAGGCGGCGTGACGGCGAGTGGAAGAAAGAGACGCGGAGGACGAGGAGATTCGGAGGTTACGGTCGAAGAACGAGGACAGGGAGGGGGGGGGGAAGAAGAGTGACGGATATCGTGATGAAGGCGTCCTCCTGTCATCTCTCCTCTTCCACCTCGCCAGACCGTCGCCCCGTGGCTTCTCGACCCACCGCCGCCGCCGCCGCCGTCGTCACCGCCGACATCCTTTCCTCGCTTCCGCAGCCATCCGCTTAAACCGCGCGTTCGCGTTCGCGTCTGACCATAACGCATCGCGAATCCTCGAGGAAGATCGAAAGCGGACGTCCGTTCGAACGATACCAAATAGTTGGCCGATCGGGACGCAACATGGTAGCTATCGTTGAAGGAACGGATACAGCGAGATCATAAAATCGTCGGGGCTTTTCAACCTACGTATTTCAAGTAGCGTTCGTCGTATCGCGAAATTACCGTACGTGTAACTGTAATTATACATAGAGGAACTGTATCCGACTAGATCACCAAGTTCTGTCTTACGTTCGAGCTGGCGAGTTGTTGGAAACGAAGAAATTAATCCATATAGTCTTGTCAGTTTCTTCTCACGCGTTATTTATGTACGTACTCGCTCGATCATAGCTCGGATAACAGGCTATACGTAAAGCTGATTCGTTCGATCGTGCAAACGACGCTACTTTACATAATAACGTACGCGTTACAACGAGCTGAGATTCGACGATGGAAATTCGCTGTCTGTTCCCCCGATGCCTAGCCAATTTCGTTACGACCGTTGGCTCTCGGAAGTGTACAGAAACCCTGTACCTCCTGAAACCATCGAAATTTCGTTCTTCTCGCGATCGATAGATTTCCGTGTACCGCCGCCGGGTACCGGTGAAAGCATATCGTTCATTTCCGGTGGATAACGCGCGGTTGGACACGCGCGAAACAACGCGGCACGTTGCGAGCGGGGGAGCTGGAGCGCGACGAACCGACTGCAAAACGAGTTTGCGGATTTCAGCTTTTTAAGTGGCAGCAACAGCAGCAGCCACGGCAGCAGCTACGGCAGCCATGCATCGATCATCACTGTCGCCTGTTGCGCGATCGACCGGCCGAACGAACGAACCAAGGAACGAACGAGAACAAACGAAAAGAACGGTCGGTCTTACCGGACGCGCGTATACCATCATCTATCATCCATCATCCAGTCGTCCTGCCTGCATCAGCGGACGCACCGATGGCGCGACCGTGCGTGCCCGATCATTAATACCGTTCGGCCAAGTACGCGCGACGCAATTTACTCGATCGTTTTCCCGTGCTTCTACTCCTATCGAGACCGATATCGCGAAACTTCGCCGCGGGCGGCGTCGTTAGCGAGCGTATTAAAGCGATCTCTCCACGCAACCGAAATTCTTACGTTCGATGAATTTCGTCCTTCCCGATGACCATTCGCCATTCGCGCGACTTTCTTACCGTCCACCGTAGCTGTGCGAATCGATGGACGCTGCATAAAGGAGCGTACAGACCATCAACGTTATTGTCAATATCATTGTCATTAGGGCACAATATTCACACTCAATTTACTTTCTCTGGACAATAGACGCAGCGTTACGCAGATGACGTTTCACTGCAAAATCCAGTACGTTTACATGCATCGCGCTGTCGGATATTCAAACTTATTTTGTCAGCCTCTTATGTATCTAAATACGATCAGACGGACAACAACATTGGCAGGCTCGCTACACGGCCAACGGATTTCACCATCATTTCGATCTTTTGTCCGATACCGCCCGATAGATTGAAACATTTCGCGTATTGCTTTCTTCGCCGTACTATCTCCGTCGCGGACTAATCTCAGCCTGCACCAATGTATGTTATCTCGCGATGTATTAATTCGCGTCCATTGTGATCCCACGGTCACGCCAACGTTAACTTGCGTAACCTGTGCGTAGCGTATACGCTTCCTTGCAAAGTATCTGCATGTGCATTTCGTCGAGCGAAGGATTTTGTTTCGTTCCGTACGTACATACGATATTCTTCTAAAATTGTTTCGTTCGTTGGTTATACCAAACCAACAAACGAATAAATATTTTAACAAACATGAAATGTGAACTATGATAAACGATAGCAACGAGAACCTTAATTATTGACAATAACGTTGGTACGTAACGATATCGATCGTCTGAACGATCCTTAAGAAAATTAAGATCGCAATGTTTCGATTGTGTTTATTGGAAAAGAAAGAAAAGCATTCGTTTGATGTTCGATGTAAATTGTTCGATGTAGCACGTCTTAAAAAATGATTTGATCTTGATCGATCTTTCGTTGGTTTTTATTGGGTTACTCGTATTACTGGAAAGTGGAGCTGCTGCCTCTCTGTCGCCTCTGATGATCTATGTCGATCCCTCGTGAACAAAATGTATTCGCTCGTAAGAGTAACGTCGATCATCGTTTCGATCCCGTCGTTTCGATCATCCCGAAGAACGAAATACATACAACGTAAGCGTTTCTCGTGGAAATATACGAGCATAAACATTAAAATCGTCAGAATCGCTTTGACTAATTCCGTAAAGCCAATAAATTGAAATACGCGACGATGTTGTAAAAATACCAGTTTTTAAATTGGGCTTAGAATTGACCAGCGCTTACGTCATCATTTTACGACGAGTAAATTTATTAGCGGAAGTTATTTATTTCTCGAGAATCGAACGTTAATCGTTGGAAGTTGATCGGTTTGACTTCTGTACGACGTCTACGCGCTAGGTAGACTTTAGACGTTAAACAACTACGAGAGAATCGGAGAAGGCAGGATCCGTTTGATTTATAAGATATCATACTTTGTTTGATATTCTTTTTCTACTTTTTATTCTTTTTATATACGTATTTAACGTATTTAACATATCTGCGTTTTTTCACCTACATAACTTTGCATACATTTTCCGCAAACGCGCCAAGATCTACGATCCAGCGATAAACAAAAGCTTTTTGCACGGATGGAAAATTACGACTAATCAAAAGCAATCAGAGTAGTTAGACGCAGGCGATTGACGCTAATAAAAAGTCTCACCTTCGCGGAGACTCGTGTGTCACGATCGATCGATCGAACGAACGTCTTAATCGGTAGCTGGCCTCGCGGGAACAAAACGGCCAGCGCATTTTTTATGCACCGTTGGAACCGCGAGAGCGAAAGGAGACGAGGCTCGTTCGAGCCGGTGGAGAACGTGGAGAGCAGGGAACGTGGCGGTGGAACTCGGCGATGGAAGGAAGCGATTCGACAGGCTGATGGAGTGAGTGTTGACTTAGGATAACAGTCGGCTCATCGGTCAATCAGTCAGGTAGACTACGGTAGGTCGGTGCTCCGTCTTCGGTTCGGCCCTGTCGTCTCGTTCGGACGCTTAAGTGACTCACGAATCCGACCACCCGACGTGTTTCATCCTGCAAGACAAAGCGATCGGACGAAGAGAAGGAAGATCGAAAGGGGGAGAAACCGAGTCGTAAACATTTGCGTCAACGCCGAACGCGACGCGAACGATCGAACCGGTGGAGCCCGATCGAAAAACGCGAACGAGTCGCGAAAACGTTTGAAGAAACCGCGAGACTGAATCCGGCGAAGGGCGGTGCGACCGAAGGGTGGCATAGATGGCGAAAAGCGAGGAAAATCGTTGTCAGGAGCTGGAAAACGACGACGCGTCTCGCGCGTCTGCAACGCAACGCGCTACGAGCTGGAACACGGGTGAGATTCGAGAGCCACGGCCGGTTGCTTGGAGAGGAAGAAGCGACCGTAAGAGAAGGAGCAACGAGCGAACGAGAGCGAGAGAACGGAAAGAAGGACGGAGCAAGGAGAATGGATTCACCCGTCAGTCACTCTCTGGCAGACCGCGAGAGAATCACAATGCGAAGCCTCCCTTTGCTCTCCGTCTCTCTTCGTCCTTCTGTCGGACCGCCCGTTCACCCGTTCGCCCGCCCGCTCCTCCCGCTCGTCCGTTCGTCCGTCTGTCTGCCTGTCCATCCGATCGTCTCTTCGTCTGCCTCCTGTCACTCTCCTCGCCAGCCTCCCGACGGTTCTCTCGCATCAGGAATTCATCTCCTCTCCTGTCCTGTCCTGCCTTGTCCTCCGCCGTTGCTCCTTTTGTTCCCTCCCGCCTTCGCCCGCCCTTCCTCCTCGCCTCCTCGTCGCTTTCCTTGCTTCTCCGCTTTCCCGTCACCGTACCGTCGCCACCGTCGCCGCGCCTCATTATCGCGCGCCGTTTTATTTCCGGCACGTTGCGCGAGACCGGCTCGCTCGATCGACCGGTCAACAGGTTCTTCCCGATTCGTCGTGATTCGTCGTCGATCGTCGGTCTCCTCCGGATCACGTTACCCACACAGCTGGCTAAATTAAGTCGCGGAGATAACGAGCGCAGCTCGCGCAAAGGAAAATTCGTTATCTAGATTTGCCGTGCAAACGATATTAAACTCGTGCGAGCCGCTGTTTTCTCAACGTGCGAGACGCTTTAACGACCGGTCTAATTGCCAACAAATCTTGCCGATTTGATACGACGCAAATACATAAATCCAGACGAGATCGAGATTTATCGCGCGATCGTCCGCATCCTTGGATGATGTTGTTGGTGATCAGAGTAGGCGATACGCGGTTCATTCGAGGCAAGTTACGAAAAAGTGGAACAGAGGCGGTAATATCGAAGGCGAGATGCGAGACGAGACAAGACGAGGCAAGGGAATCCGTTTTGTCGATGGAAAGAATCGTCATTGACGAAGGGTTGCAACGCGGCTGAAGAGATCGGTCCGTCGTTGCACGTTTATGTTAACATTTTTCACATCCCACGACTTTCTCGTTTCTCGATACGCCGAACAATCGCCAATACATTAACAGCGTTCTGCTTCGTTTGCCATATAAATGTGACTGCTGTCCTAGAGTTTTCCGAGCGAGGGTAGTAGATCAGGGTGCGTTACTGATTACGAGAATATCAAAATGCATTCCCAAGGCATAGACGATCTTGAAAAATATCTTGTCGACTACTAGTTAGAATTACGCGTCAAAAGCTACTTGTACCGAAACGGCTATTAGGATCATTTGGAGCGAATTACTCGTCCTCGTCGACGCCACACCAACCTTCCAATTGGAAAACTAAGTTTGTACGAAAAATGTGCACGTGCCCTTAAACTGGCAGTAGCAGGAATCATCAAGCGTTATAAGTGCAGCAACCATAAACGGTACGTTCCGTAGTCGGTAAGGCGCCGTGATGTTCGTTGCGAAGTCGAGCACGCCGGATATCACGCGGTAGCATCTGCTAAACCGGTGTCAGGGCTCGGCCGCTTTAAACTCCGTACGCCACGCTGCTCGCTCCCCTCGTACGTTTCCCGCGGCTGTATACGCAACCCCCCGTGCTAGTCGCTTCGTTAACGACCTGCCAGTAGAAATACGCCGTATCTCGGCTGGTGCGAGCATTTGCATTCCGGTACCTTTAGCGGGCGCGAGGCTCGTGGTTGCGCGGCGACATCCTGGTGGACGATGGAACGTGGACGGTTCCGGGGCGGTGGATCGGGTCGCGAGACCGAGATTGAAATAGCCGCGAGAAAAGAAGCAAGAGGAGCGAGGAGGGGGGTGGGAGAGAGGAAGGAGAAGAGGAAGAGAGAAGAAGGAGAAGAAGAGCGTTGGTTTCGTGGTCGAACGAAAAGAAGGGAAACGCGACAGGGAAACGAGAGTGTGCGAGGGATGCTGGAAACGGGCGGAGCTCCAGCGAGCACCGGTGGTCCGCCCTGGTCTGCGAGTTGTCGCGTATCCCTTCTCGGTAGCGGGCCGATTTCAGTCGATCCTCGCATGCCTCGTTCCTTTTAGCTCGGGCCCTCGTTGTCGTCTTCCTCGTTCTCGTCGACGACGCGGTCATCTTCGCGGTCGTTGGTCGTTGCTCGTTCTCCATTCTTCGAGCACACCTCCCGTACCCCGACCCAAAGGGTCGGCGAGCAGCAGCGGAGCGCAGCTTCTTCCATCGAATCGTTCACGGTCGCGCAGGGCTTCGGAGGGCCGCTCTGGCCCGCTCCGGCCCGCTTCGGCCCGCGCCAGCCGGAGAGAGACAATGGACAATGGGGACATAAATCTGCGTAATTAGTTGCCGATGCCTTCTCGGATCGATGCGCGATCTCTTTTCCCTCCTTCTTCCGTGGCCCATCGGCGAACAAACGATCGTTTGGTTGGCCAGTCGGCAAAGTAGGACGGTGCTCTTCGTCCTGCTTGTCCCCACCCCTCTCGGAAGGGAGGTGTGCTGAGTCCTTTCCGCCTCTTTCTTCCTTTTGCTCCCTTCGGCCACCGGAGAGATGCCCGGATCCGCGGACTCCTCGTCTTGCGCCATCTCGAACGAGGACGCGTCACCGGAACAAGATGGCGATCCCCGTTGCGTCCGTTCGCCGATACACGCCGGAAATCCGATTCAACGACCGACCGGAACGGGTCGCGTTTCCGCCGCTTCTGGACCAGCCGGAGTCCCGTCGATCCGATCGCCGGCTCGCCTACAGCGTAAAACGACGACGCGATCGTCTGGTTTTCAGCGTCGAAGTAGAACGTTCGATCGTACCGGTGATTCGTTCGAGAGTTAGAAATGGAAGGGCAACGGAAGCCCGTAGGTTGCTCGACAATGGCACGCGATGACTTTGCTCGACGCACTCTCGATGCAATCCCGCGTACCCTCGTCGCCGCGTACTGTCGTTCGCGACGTCTTCTACGTCGCCGTAGCCGCGAAAGGCCGATAAATGAGCCGATAACGGCATTGTCTCGCGCCAACCGTCCTCGCTGTTCGCCTCTTTGCGTCCTTTTCCAACGCTCGCTTTTCTCGTTTCCAAATTCTCGATGCGAACGGCGCGGCGTGGTTACGAGACGCGTCGATCTTCCTTTCCTTCCTCCTCGATTCAGTGACAGGGCGCCGTAACCGCGGCGTAACCGCGCCCCGTTCGCCGGCGCCGCTAGGCCGCTATCGCGTCGCACTGAAACGATCGTACGATTTTCCGTTGCAGGGGAGGACGGAGTCGAAGGCTCAGGGCCTGGCGCGGACCTCCAGGGCGAGGAAGGCGACTGCGTGGAGGATGACGGCCCAGTTAGTCCTAGCGAGAGAGGTTGCACGACGGCAGCCAAAGAGGAAGAGGATGGGGACGCGACCGACGAGGAAGACGACGAGGACGCATCGCCGCCCACTCCACCGCCTTCCGCAACCGCGAGACTGAATCCTACTATTTTAAGGGACACTGGACCACCGGACAGGTAAAAATCTCGATTAACGTGCTTGGCGATAATTACGAAAGGAAACGGACCGAGACGAGGCGAAACGAAACGAAACGAAACGAAACGAAACGCGAAGCCTATACTTAGGAAGAGACGGAGGCGCGACCGTCGAAAGTGGTATGAACGTAAATTTCAACGAACACGGTTCGCTTGAAACTCATTAGTCGGTGCTTTACTGGCAGCATGGTCATAAACCGCCTAAATCAACGAGAGCGCCGCTGCCGTTCTCTTTGAAGTTGCCGGCGTCGGGCGCCCCTCGTGTACACACACGGGTATTCTCGTTGTTTGAGCGCAACGAATCGTCACGGATACGTGCGGCGCACGAGCGAGAGAACGATGTAAACGTCGCGTCGTTCGCTGTCTCTGCTAAAGGAAACACGAAGGGGAGAGAGGCGAGGAGATGCGGCGCGCACGAGGACAACAGAGAGAGAACGAAGGAGGGACAAATAAGCCGGTGCCAGACCGATATCGGTGACTGCCGTGCGACGTCATACAGCTAATAGAGATAGGCACGTGTTACGCGTCGGCCTGCATCGACGATCCCACCAACGCCGACGATGACGGCGCTCCACCACCGCTCCGGTACCGCTTTGCCGCATCACCGGTTACAACGGGGGCGGTGGTGGATGCGTGTGCCGGTGGCAGGCTGCGGCAGTGGCGCCTCCGTGTCCTCCGCTGCCCCGCCACCCATCGAAAACTTCCCCTGCATGCGTGCCGGCGCCGTTCCCCTTTCGTCTCGCGGCACGCATTCGGCATTCAGTCAGAAGCAGTCAGTTACGAGCGAGCCGTCGTCAAGTCTACACAACCTCTCTCGCTCGCTCTCCATCTTCGATTTGGTTCGCGTGCCGCGAGCAGCACGCGACACCACACGCCGCGCACCTTCGCTCCTTCGTCCAGTCGCCAGAGTCGCAGCGAAGCTCGCCCTCAGGATTCGACCACGGGTATCGATCTCCCGCTGTTTTTCGCCGCGCCAATCCGATCAACGCCTGCGTATCCCTGCGATCCCAACGATCCCGGCCGTCCGATTCTCACCGATGATCGCGCGTAACGTTTCTCCTTTCTGTTTCATGCTTTCAGAGAGCCAATGAGCCCACGCTGTCCCTCGAGAGATTCTCGGGAATCGTCCGGCCCGGCGACCGGAAGTCCTCCGCCGCCAGCGACGCGAAGCACCGCGAGCCCGGTGAGTCCGAGCGGGATCGTGCCATTGCCGCTCGGAAGCCATCCACTGCTACCCCCTCATTCGGCGGCGATGATGGCGGCGTACCTGCAACAGACCCACCAGAGACTGCTACTCGGCCACTCGCCGCTATCCCGTGGCTCCGTGTCTCCGTTGGTATCGTCGTCGTGCTCGCCACCGGCAGCTACTCCTGGCCTTCTGGTCTCGCCCAGCAGCGTCGGCGAGGTATCGCCGTCGGCCACCCCGTTGCCCGCGGTGCTCGACTTCAGCACGAGGAAAGCGTCGTCGACGGAGGACGACGAAGAGGAGCAGATACTGAACCTCAGCAAGCCGCCAACACCGTCCTCCTCCACGGAGGCGAACAACGGACCTCTGGATTTATCGGTGCCCAGTAGAAAACGACCTGGACCGGAAGATTCTCCGCCGCTGCCCGTTCGCAAGTCCTCCAGGTTGTCCGCCGGCACGGCGGCGGCAGCGGTGGCGGCGGCGGCGGCTGCGGCGGCCGCGGCGGCTCATCAGGAGGCCGCTCAAGCCGTCACGGCCGCAGGTTTCGGCA